>NC_029790.2:131428074-131442051 GCF_000816755.2 Arachis ipaensis | reverse complement strand
ACAATATAAACCAACTCAAGTCAATTCTTTTTTATTTCTAATTTTAAAATTTTAAAAATTAGAATAATAATTTTTTTTTTGGTAATAGACCTATTTTTCAACTAATTTACTCTAATTAGCTACATTTAGTTTTCTAGATTTTTTTCGTTTATTATTTGTTATGGCGAAAACAAAAATTATAGTTGCATAGCTTTTACTTTTAGAAACTCAAATAATGAAGCCAAATTAATTTTGGCACAAATTATCCAAACATACATGATAGGTATGGCACACCATTCAATAAATATTTCAAAGTTCACAGAAAATCAAAGCCCCACTAACTTGTTTTTTATGGTGTGGCGGAAGTGGATAACATATTCTCAAATTTTTGTATTATTGATACCGACAGGTGGAGTCTCCGGAGGCAGTGGAGTGTGCGGAAGAGATTGCGGCGGTGGAGGGTGTTGACATGATAATGGTTGGACCGCTGGACCTTAGCGCGGGCATAGGGTGCCTAAGGAACCCAAAGGATGAGAGGGTGATGGAGATGGTGGATCGCGTGGAGAAGAAGGTGTTGGGTGCAGCAAGGAAAGAAGGTGGTGGTCCCTTTTTAGGGAGGTTTGGAACTGCCCTGGATTCACCTGAAGCGTTTAGGGACCGTGGCTATCGCTTGGTTCGGGTGAATTTGGATGTCACTTTGTTCAGGAATGCTTGTATTCAAGATGTCATCAACTTCAAGTCTACAAAGCTATGTTGAAAGGCTTATCTATGATTTTATTTTATTTGTATCTGAAATAATAATATAAGAGAGTCAAGTTTCCTCTAACATTCAACTCTTAGGCTATATTATGAAACATCTACGTACATTCTAAGAGGCTCATTGTGAAAACAGAGTTTCTTGCGCGTTTGTTGCCTTAGAAAGGAGAGGTACATATGTCATCATTTTTCATTTTCCATGTTAAATTACATGCTCATGAATTGAGGATCTTCATCGCGTAAATCTGCCCAAGATTCAGATTTATGTACAACGCATTAAAATCGCTTTGAGAGATTTCAATGTAGCCACTTTATGTCTCTACTGTTTGGATTCTGCATGAAATATTAATCTTATCCCCGATATGCATATCAAGGACGATCCCATAATCATGATCACAGTAAAAGATAACGGTGAACCAATTGAGATAAAAGAAAAAAACTCAAACACACACAAAAATTAGATTTGGGCATGGCAAATTCAGTATTGAGACATGTTAGAAACACCAAAAAGATTAACTCACTAGCGATAACGACTTAATCAAATAGCGTTTTTTTATCTCCTCGTTTTTGTCCTGGATTTTTGACTACATAACAGGCTTCTTTTTGACTAGCTCAATATCAAGAGTTTGGATCTTATTTTATATATGTAGCAAACTATTAGTCAACAGCAAATTTTAGATAGAATTACGATCTATAACAAATTAGTTATTGACCTATTGAATTAAATGTTACCATGAAAAGCCAAAAAACTTTACTATGTATTTATTTGCCACACTAGAGTGGCTTTTCAATTTAATATAAAGTGAAACTCAAATATAATTATATTTGAGAATGAATTCTTTCAATTTTTTAAAATTATTTGGTAAAATATAATCTCTTATCTTACACAGATTAAGTGAGACAAAAAAAATGTGAGAAAAGTTATTGAATGATAAAAAGAAAAGTATACGTTGCCAAGACTTAAGTCTGCCAACTATTACCAACAAGAATAAAAAATAATTAAATATAATTTTTTGTGAGTGATCAATTCTAATTCCACCGACGTTAATATTCCGTCTCTGAGTGAAGATGACACACTATTTGTGGACACGGTAATTTGTGTGTTAGTAATATATTTGGTTATGTCTATTTGCAACTTGTTTTTTATGTTATTATTGTTGAGCTAGTAACAATGATACACTTTATTAGAAGGATTGTGATTTCGTTTGTTTAATTAGAATTGGTGTAGATTTTCTTTCTTTCAATTATGCTAAAATGATGCTACATTTTCTACATTTGATTTGTTCTATCACTACGGCAGAGGCGGACGATAGCTGCGACAAAATAGTGGCATTGGCCATAACCGCTGCTCATTCGAAGGATAGCGGCGCAGGTGAGTGGCGGTCTTTTCCTGGCTTGGGCAATTTATCTGGTTGGAATACGTACGGCGGGAGAGCTTGCCCCACGTGTAATTTGGACGCCGAGACTAGGCGACTCACCTTCAGTCAGAAATGGTGTTATATGGGTCATCGTCGCTTCTTGAATCGCGATCACAGATATAGACAATACCGGATTAGATTTGATGGTAAAGTAGAGGATAGATCCCCACCTACCAAATTGACTGGCAGGGATATCCTGAGACAATTGGAGGGTGTGCCCGTCTCACAGGGCAAGGTGCAAGCGGTGGGGGGTAAAAGAAGACGCGGACATCAGACCGTGCTGCAAGACGAGTCACCCTGGAAGAAGAGGAGTGTATTCTTTGATTTGCCATAATGGGAGAACAACGAATTACGTCACAACCTTGACGTCATGTACATAGAGAAGAATGTGTGCGACAACATTGTATTCACCATGTTGAACGAGAGCGGTAAATCCAAAGACCACCTAAAAGCTCGTAAAGATCTCCAGTTGATGGGAATCAGGCATGAT
Source organism: Arachis ipaensis (assembly GCF_000816755.2). Classification (NCBI taxonomy): domain Eukaryota; kingdom Viridiplantae; phylum Streptophyta; class Magnoliopsida; order Fabales; family Fabaceae; genus Arachis; species Arachis ipaensis. The sequence continues at coordinate 131,439,408 of NC_029790.2, read as the reverse complement.
ATGTGGCCACTTGAAGGTGGAAAGTATCCCGCTGCAGTCTTTACCATGTCGAACCCACAGAAGGATGTCTTTCTTAGGACCATCAAGAATGTGGTCTTTCCAGACGGGTACTCTAGCAACATCTCTCGCTGTGTTGACTTAAAACAGCGCAAGTTATTTGGTTTGAAGAGTCATGACTGCCATGTTCTAATGGAACATCTGTTGCCAGTTGCGTCAAAACACGTATTGCCCACCCCAGTGTCCGCCGTCTTGGGCTGATTTATCAGCCTTCTTCCGACTAATATGTAGTAAATCCATAGATCCTCAACAACTTCCTCTCCTTCAGGATCGTGTGGTCCATACTCTGTGCCACATGGAGATGATATTTCCACCTTCCTTCTTCACAGTTATGGTTCATCTAACAGTGCATTTGGTCGAGGAGATACGTCTCGGTGGCCCAGTGCACTACCGGTGGATGTACCCAATCGAGAGGTAAAGATCTACTTAGGCTTTCTCGGCCTGTTTTAGTAGGATATCTGTCACCTAGTAATTTATGTTATGTTCTCGAAGGTACCTATGTCGTCTCAAGCAGTACGTGCGTAATAGGGCACAACCGGAAGGATCGATTGCAGAGGGCTACCTATCCAAGGAGATTCTCACATTCTGTTCAAGATACCTAGATAACGTGGAGACTAGGATCAACCGACCGACACGCGTTGACGACCGTCCGAGCGATGCTCCACCGAGCGAGATTGCCAACATGTTCCCAGAGGTTGGAAAGACAGTCGGGGCAGCTTCATTTTTCACACTAAGTCCAACCGAAAAGCTTCAAGCACATCGTCATGTACTGGTTAACTGCATTGCTGTAGAGAAATTCTTGGAGTACGTATAGAGCTTGGGTTCTAAAATTATACAATGAGCCAATTTGATATTGATGGTACTGAACTTGAAGTATCTTTTTGTGTGCACAGTGAGTACAGAGTCATCACAAAGAGAAAACTGCGAAGTAAAACAAGGTCCCAGTCTCACATAGATAGTGTTGTGCACAGAGGATTTTTGAACTGGCTCAGGCATGAGGTAATCTCTAAAATCCAAGGATCCTACTACCCTTTGGTGCTTTCTTGGCTCTAATATTTCAATGCCAGGTCCCATTTGGAAGCACCAATCATTCGAACGAGTTGCAATGGCTCGCCTGCGGTCCAATTGCTCAGGCCAAACGCTATCAGGTGTACAACGTCAATGGATTTAAATTTAGGACCATGTCAAGGGAGGAAGGGATGAAAACATAGAATAGCGGGGTTTATGTCACTTCGGATACTAGAAGTTATGCAAGTAAACGGGATGCCAATGTTGCTGTTGGCGGTGTCTCGTATTACGGGAGATTAGTAGACATCATCGAGCTTAACTACAGTGGTCAATTCACTGTAGTCTTGTTCAAGTGTCTTTGGACAGATACCACGTCGGGGAGAGGCATCCGACAAGACGTTTTGGGCCACACCTGTGTCAATTTTGCCATGCCGATTCACACCGGTGAACATGAAGACGATGAGCCGTACATCTTGGCATCTGAGGCGCGTCTTGTGTTCTACGTGGAGGATGAGGTGGAGAGCGGATGGAGTGTAGTAGTCCATGTGAAGCCAAGAGATTTGTTTGACATGGGCGAAGATTATGAACACTGTGAGGTCGACCTTCATCCACAGTCTTGTATGACTAGCTTGCCTGAATTTGATGTCGAAGGCCTGCGGTTGACAAGAGACGGCGATTTAGAGGAGACCATTACCGACGGGGTTGAAGATTGTGATGAGGCAGCCGATTCCTAAAATACTGAGTTGTATTTAGTGGAGTGAATTTTAGTCATATCATTAGACAGTATATCATTAGACAGTAGGTTGAATGGAATGAGTTTTCTTATATTCTTTAAAATTTATCCTTTTATATAAAATTCTCTTATCTAATTGGGTCTTCACAATATTTAAAATTTATACTGTCCTTGGACATTCTTTACATCTCCGTTGACTTTCAGGGAAATTGGAGAGCAGAGACTTCTTTCTCATTTCCAGAAGCCGTTGATTTGCAGAGAAGATGATAGATGCGTCTCCTTTCTCTTCATTGGAGGACGCAATCTCATTTGCAAGGCAGTTGTGGTTCAAAGAGTCCCGTATACAATCATGGTTGGATGCCTTCTCTGGACACAGTCACCTCTTTCGAGCCATTCGTTATGCCCCGGGATCAATGATGAGGGTTTGTTTGCCGCTGCCCGATTTAATTTTGTAAATCCTTTTCTTATTCGTGAATGAAACCCATATTCACATGGTTATGTTTAAATTTTAGGAAATGCTTCATTGGGACCGAAAGTACCGGGCTAAATTTGGGTTTGAGTTTATAACAAGTACGGAAACATGGTTATCACAGGAAATACTTGACGAGGTGAAGGTAAAATAGTTTATATTTTCCTTGCTATTTATCTAAAGTATATAAAACTGAACCTTGATATTTGCTTTCTAGAGTTAATAAATTTGAGTCATTAAGGCGAATCACCTTTGAGGCTGGGTAGTTTAATTGTATTTTGTATAGCAAGATTAACTTGATGAGATATGTTTGCTAGAAGATAATAGCATATAATAGAGAGTTTATAGTTGTACTCAATCATATAATATAGACCCTCTTGCAAAAAGTTTTAGAAGGGTTGTGTTAACTATAAGGAGAAGTATTAGAAGGATATTTAGGAAGGTATATCCGTATGCATAACAGAATTAGTATGTTGCAACAAGAAGGGCATTCTCTTCTGGATAAAATCTATAAGTTGTGAAAGTAATGGGATCGAACAAGAATAAATGTAGGGGATGAAATGTGGAGGAAGAAAAGATTTGCTCGAGGAGGAAACCTGGCACAACCAGCAGCCCTTTAGCTGCTCTAATGCAACAGTGCTGGCATGCAGATTGGAGCAGATTGAATGTAGCTGTTACATATTCATATATGATATGATGACATATGGAAGAGAAGTGGTGGCTTGCAGCAGCATGTAGTGATCTGGCAGTAAGGGGCTGCAATTTTAGTGGCAATGAGGCAATTCTTTCCTGCATTGGTTCAGTAGTACAGGGTTGAGGTGCTGCAGTACCTGGGGGAAGGTTGCTCTTGACGTTAGTTTGTGGCACTAGAATGGGAACTGGAGATTGGGATGTTTACTGATTGAGCTGTTGGTTTTTGTGATCTTTGAGCTATGTGCTGCATTTCTTTTCTGAACTTTCTTCAATTGGTATGGCTATGTTTTGGAACATGCAGCTAAGCATGAGATTAAGGCTATTTTTTGAAATGATTAAAGTTTTCCTTTTCTTTATCGTTTTACTTATTCTGGATTTGTTGCATTGTGAATATATGGTTTTGTTGTTTTGGGGTTCTGGTTGAAAAGCTCCCGCAAGGCAACATTATTGCACTATAGGCGGGCAGCACACTGTATGTGTATATGCATAAAGGGCATGGGACAGATGGTTATCTCAGGTTCTTGCAAAAAGTTTTTCTACATTATCTTGGTGGTGTGTTGTGTAGGTACGCTATGAAAATACTCTTGTTGTTGAACTGGATATTGCAGCACGAGAGGAATTCAAACTCATAGAACATGGACTCGAACGACTATGGGAACGTAAGATGATCAACTTTTTAGTAGTTTAATTAGTATGATTATGTTCATACACTGATTCTGGATATTCTGTGCTTATATTTGGCTATGATGTACCTCTCAGGGTTAGCTCGATCCCAGATTCAGGAGGCATCGGTAGAAACGGGGGAGGTGGTTCCGGATTCAGTGGAGAAAGAGGCTGTTGTCTCCTCTGATAACTCTGAAGAGGCTGATTCTGCTGGACAAAAGGGTTCGATGCTGTCATATGACCTCAATAAAACGCCGGATGAGAATGAATATCCGTATAGTGGAATGTCTCATGATAAGAAGAATGCTTGGAACCTATCTATGTGGGCGACACGATACCTGAACCCTTGAGGATATTGCAATAGTATAATTGAAAATTTTGGTTTCAAATTTATAGGATGCCGAAAACTTGTGTTTTGAAGTTGTCGTGACTTTATAACGCTTCATATTATTTTTAGGGATTGTTAGTATGCTGCATTGAAGACCATTAGTCTACTATTTTAACTATTTCTGCATTTTTTTATTTTGACTACTCCAAGATGCTGATTAATATAAAGTTTTTTGGGACAAATTCAGTTTCATTGTTGTTGGCAATGAAAATATGCCAAATGATCAACAAGCCCAATTTGATTTTCCAGGCATTGCAGAATATCTTTGCTGCACGTGTATCATTCAAGATACACAAAAAAATAAAGGTTTCAATTGCCATGAAATTGTCACTATTTCAATTTCACGGTGTTGAATGCTTATGTTTAAGTGCAAAGTCCTTGCAAACAATTAAATGGGAATAATAACTAGTGAAAAATTTAAGTTCAAATCTTGTTAAATGCTACAAATGCTACAGTATGAGTAAATAGAAAGTATGGCAAATCCTTTGCAAAATAGAAAGATAAGAACCAGCTGCACCATGAACTGCGGCAAAATTGGGAAAAGTTTCTCCTCCACTGAAATATCATAACCATAGTGAAGATAGATGTGATAGAAATGGATGGGAAGAAATTTGGATCAAGAACCAGGATAATAGGGATGTTGTAAATTATGGGATAGATCCTGAAATGGACAATAAGTCCATAGTAAAATATATTATTTTAGCATTAAATACAAAAATTTTATCACTGTTAATATATATAACAATCAAAATTTATTTATTTACCCAATTTCAAAAAAACCCAGCTACTGCGTCCTACCCCTTCTCCTCACTCCTTATACACATTAAAACCCACAAAGCCCTAGCTCACTATTCTGCTCTGTCTTTGTTGTCGACGAAGAGTACTGCTCATCCGCATCCTTGATTTTCAGGTTTCAGAACCTCCCGGTCACCTCGCTCTCTCTATCATTTCAAGTTCCAGAACCTGCCACCCTCTCTATCCCGGTAACCACCCCAATTTCTTTCAAATACATTTGTGATGTTCTAATGTTATTGCTTCTTGCTATCTGTCAATACTTGTTGGGAAACAAGTGGTGTGTTTACTTTCACAATTTAGGATGAGAGGTGGAGTATAGGTTTATTACTACTACTGTAATTATCTTGCTTCTCATGTACCCATGAAGATTCTGACTTTAATATGTTTTGATGAACTTGGATGCATCATAAGCTTGCATTTATGCCGTCTACAACTTGATTTATCATATATGCCATTTTTTTCAACTCAGGATATGCTTGGGAGTTTAATGTAATTAGGAAAAAATGATGAAGGGTAGAGATTTTGGGAATTAAGAACTCCCAGTTATAGGTTGAAAATTTGTTATTAACCAATTATTATATACACAATAAAATTGGAATAGTTACTTGGTTAGCAAATAAGCGTGTTATGTGTTGTAACTTCTCCCCTGTTTACACGTTACCATTGGTACACATTATTAAAAGTTATTTGTGTTTGGACTTTGGTAATGAACAAATCAAAAATAGAGTCATGGGTGAAACATTATTTTATTTTTTATATAATCAAAGTATGCTTGTTTTTTTTATTTTTCTTTTTTTAATAAAATGGCACATTTGTAAATAAGGTTGCTTAGTGAAGAAGAATGGATTTCGGCAGTTCCAAAAGAGTGAGTACTATTGTTTTAGTGGTATGATATAATGCTACACGACAATAAGATTAGAAAATTTGGTCCATATATACTAGAGTTTTAATGATTAATTAGGTCATACAGGGACATTTTTTCTATTAGATTTTGTTATTTAACTTTTCAAGATTTAGCTATTTCAGATAAGCAAATATTTGTAACTTATATATAGGTCAGACAAATTATGCTTATATAGAGATCTATGCTGGTGGATTTCTTAGTCAGGACTTTGTAGTATTTTTAATAGTCCAATTTTAGTGCATTTGTATTGTGCTTGTAAATGCATTTAGATAACTGTGTCAAAAATTTAGTTTTTCACATTGCTAATTATTCTGACGTGCCGGGCAATATTGTTCAAATGCATCTTTTAAATTCTTGTAGCAAATCATTACTATTGACTACTATAAACCCAGATTATGAAACATGTATATACCTTCTGCTCCAGTGATTTTTTCTGTTATAATTGTTGATGAATGCTGTTCGAACTCGATCATGGTTACACAAAAATTATTTTAATTGGATATTAATTTGACTTGATTTTATCCTGTCCACTGGTGTTATGGCATTTAGATGGCTAGGAAAGGTCGGTACACGAAAAAGCCAAAATCAGGACCAGGATGTCAGCAACCTCTAACCGCTCCACCTTCGGGCTCAGGTTCCCACCAGGCTGACTCTCAAGTCCTCCCCGCTGGTGGTGACGGCATCCCTCCAACTTCCCGCCCATTTCGTCCGCCGCGCAGTGAACCTAGGCCTGCTACACAAATGAGCGCAAATAGCGTTCACAACTCGGAGCTAGGCCAGGAGACCCTTTTGGAGGCTAATGCTCCAGAGGTAGAATCTCGTGATCATGAAGATGACGACCACTCTAGTGCTTCTGGAGCTCAGAGTCGTAAAAGGCGCAAGACTACAGAATTTTGGACAGTTAAGATAATCGGTAACGTATTTTATAATTTTTCTATGATCGATTTGAGCTATGTTAAATAATTTTTTTCGTGCATACTTTCAACAACGGATGCACACATAAGGATTTATATTTTGCTTATAGATTCTGACGGCACAGTCAAGCCGGCAAGATTAAGCGTGAGGGAGGCTATGGAACGGCCTAATGGGAGAAGGATCGTGCTGAGATTCAACAACGAAATGCAGCCAATTGGAGACGAGGCTGGACTGCTAAGTGGGGTGCTTGGTCTGCTTGGATCTGACTACGCAAAATTTCCTATCGGTAAGGAAAGTTGGCACAAGGTTACCACTAAAAACAAGGTGTATAACGAATGTGTGAAGGTAAAGATTTAAATCCCCTTTGTAACAAATTTGCTTATTGTTCAATTATTGACAAATTGTATTATGAAATATATGTGCAGTAAATTTTTCAAATCTGCTTCAATTTAAATCCCCTTTGTAACGATTTAAAACCCCTTTGTAACAAATTTATTTTATTAACAAATCTACTTATTGTTCATTTATATGTGCAGCAAATTTTTCATTTTGACGAAGATAGTGAAGGTAGTATCAAGAAATATATTTTGCAAAGTATGGGAAGGTCTTGGAAGGAAACAAGGCTGAGGTTGTATAATGCCTTCTACGAGCCAACATTTACATTTGAGCAGAATATCGAGCACCGTCCGCCAGGAATTGATCGAGAGCACTGGAGAGAGTTTCTAGAATATCGCGCCAAACCTGAGACGAAGGTAATCCAGTATACCATTGGTAGAATGTGCTATATTTTATGTAGCATTAAGTGCTATTAAATCAGTATCTAATTGTGACTTTAATTTGGCATTTATGGACCGATAAGAGAAATGCAAGAAGAACGCGACTAATCGATCAAAACAAGTATATACCCACACTGGCGGTTCAAAAAGCTTCGCACGGCGGATGGAAGAAGAGGTACTCCACTTGTTATTCACTGTTTGGACTATCTATATGACTTCAGTTTTCTTGATTGTGTGGAATACGGTAATGACGTAAATGTTGTTGTTACAGTCTGAAGAACAAGGAAGAAGAATTGGTAGAGAAGAGCTATGGATAAAAGTGCACAAGAAAAATGATGGCTCCTATATGAATGAGGAAGCAAGGGCAATTGGTGTAAGTACTACTTCTCATAAATTTTCGGTAAAATTATGTTTTCAAATACGTTAATAGTTTAGTTCTCTATTATATTTTGTTCTGTTTTTCTTTGCTGAATGGTTTGGACTTGGGTTAGAAACAGCAAGAAGGTATTGAAAGATGAGTTTCTATCAATCCTAATTCAAAATGGACCCACGGAAAATTTTTTTTCCAAAACTGGTTTCTTTTATTAAGTTTGCTATTTTACCTCAGTTATTTCTAGAGAGTTTAAACTTCTATGTAATTTAGAGACAGCTAGGTTTAAATTGAAATAAATCAATTTAAATTATTCCTTATTTCTTTTTATAGTGTTAGCAACATCCTATGTGACGTGCGTTATTTTAGTTGTTTTACATAAATTACTTTTGAACCATATATCTTTCTCTCATATTTGACTGAGTTTTTATTGACATAGACCGGTAAATGCTATGATTGTATTTGCTAATTTGTGTCTGTAGGAAAGAATTGAGGAGATTGAGCAACAGGATGAATCTTCTAGAGTGTTGTCTCAAAATGACTCCATTGCTCAGGTTTTTGGTAAAGAGAAACCGGGTAGAGTACATGGTGTGGGTTTCGGTCCGACTCCTACCCAACTCTTTGGTTCGAATTCACGTGCGCCAGGCAACAGAGTCGAAGAAGAGGAGACCCAGAGGAAGTTGTGTGCACTGGAGGCAGAATTGGAAAGCGAGAAGTTGAAGAGGAAGGCGATGGAAGACGAGGCAGCAGCAGATAAGAAAAAGATGCAGGCGATGGAGAGAGCTCTGATTTATCTTTTTCAAAGGCAGGGTGAGGAGTTGCCGGGAGACATCGCTGTAGGGATGAGTTCCGTCGAATGAAAGAGTGAACAATAATAGTAGGATTAGATAGTGTTTGGATCGAATCAAGTATTTTTTTTCTTTAAATTAGACTATGCAACTCTTTGCAAGAGATTTGTACTCTTCATATTTTTATGAAAATATTATTTTGGCTTGCAGATAATTTATTTATTTTTTGTACAATTTTACATTCTAAAATCTAAAATATATTAACACTTAAGATTTTACAAAAATCTAAAAAGCCACAAAAAGAAAACAAAATAGTTCTGATATTAAAAATTACACGATTTTTTTAATAAAAATTCTATTTTCCTGTTTTTTAATTATTCTTAATTTTGCGGCGGTTTAGAACAGCCGGAAAATCGAACAAAGTAATTGGAAAATTTGCATAGATTGCGGCGGTTACAAACCGCCAGAGAATGTTTCGGAAAAACTGGACCGTTTTGTGGCGGCTCTAAAAACGCCGCAAAACAAGCGGCATCAAGCAAAGATCAAACTGAATTGTGGCGGTTTTGGAACCGCCGGTGAACATGCCAGTAATTGTGTCACCCTCGTTTAGCGGCGGTTTTTTGAACGAACGCCGCGAAATACTGATTTGGCGGCGGTTATGCCAGCGGTTATTAAAAACCGACGCCGAATATAACCCCCGCGCCCATAACCGTGGCAGTTGGGAGAGCCGCCGGTCTTTGATTTTGCGGCGGTTTAAAACCGCCGCTAATCATTTTAAAAAACGCCGCTATGCTCCGCCTCTGCTGTAGTGTATTATTCTTTTGTTCACCATGTTCAGCTAATGTTTGCAGCTTTGATTAATTTTTTTTTAGGATATGATCATGGATAGTGATGTTTTATATCAGTTTAGTTTTGGTTGTTTATTAGTAGGTATTATAAAATGATAAGTGGTTGTTGGTAGTGTTTTTATGCGTGTGAATGGTGGATGATTATCTTATTTTGTGATATGTACTCGGTTATCGATTCCAGGAAAAAGAATCTGTAGACGTTATTCAATTAGAGGATAATGCTACGGTAATCAATCATGAGGTGTGAAACATAATTTATTCTTGTCACAAAATTAGCGAGATATTGAAAATTAATTAGTTTAGTATTTTTTGTGTTGAATGATATTTTTTCTGAATAGATTTGCAGTTGTCGGATCACACTGGAATTTCAATAGAGGAAATCCCGTACGAAGGATTAAGATTTATTTGTTGCAGAGGCACAAGAGTTCTATTGTAATTATGCAAAGAAAGTTGGGTTTGTGACTAGGATTAAGAATACCAACTTTGACAAGACCAGGAAGGAATCAAAGATATACCCATTAACCAATTGATACACTGTAGTCGTGAAGGTTATCGGGAGTCTCGAGTGAAGGTAGCAACTTGGGTAAAGAGAATAACAATAGCCGAATGCAAAGCAAGGATGTACGTGATGTTTGATAGGCAGAAGGATAATTGGATGGTGTCCAAATTAGAATTGAAGCACACACACCCATGTTCTGCCAAGCAAGCTGTGCATTACAGAACTAAATTTGAGGCGGCACTAGGTTGCGGCGTCGGGTTGAATGCCGGACGACTGGATACATCTTCAAGATACCTTTGAAGACGACATGCAACAGCGACGGCGGCGCTTGGGCGACTGTGGGAGCGTACTCGTGAGTGGCGCTTTTTTGGGCTTCCGGCGGCGTTGACTTTCGTTGATGGCGACGACCGGCGGAGACGGCAGGGTTGATGGGTATGCGCCGCTGGAAAAGGATATGGGAGTTGGGGGAGTGTGTCCACGGTAACAAAAAAAGATATAGGATGAATTAGGGTTAGTGTGGTAAACTAGTGAAATTAGGATTAATTTGGGTTAATTAATTAGGGATGTGGCTTTTGGAATTAATTGGGCTTGGAATCCAACCCAATTAAAGTTGGGAGATGTTGACAGAAATGCTGTTGGTAACGTAACGGGATTGATAGTAAAATATCAAATTGTACCAAACAATTGAACAAAAAAAAAAAATCCACTTACTTTCATTGTATTTATGTGAAGTTAATAGTTGAGAATTATTAAATAATAATTTAATTAAATCCGTCAAATCATCTAATGATTCTCAACTATATCAATTTTTTCACATAAAGACATAATCCACATACTAGTTTTTAATATAATTATCATTAGTTTTAAAACAAAGCACTTTAACGTTATTTTTATTAAATATCTTACTAATTTTTTTATAACAACATATTTTGTTTTAATTTTTTTTATGTTACGTGGAGATTTTGAACCTTTAAAAATATCTGTTGAAAAAAACCCTAAAAAATATCTACTCCAAAACTAAAACTGATATATTGGTCTTCTATTTTGATCTATCCAAAACTATTTGTGTATGAGAGTTTATTTTTTAATAAAAAGTAAAAAAAATGTGTGTTGACTTTAAATAGACCTAATTTCTCATTATGATTAAACGATTCTATATAAAAGTTTGTATGTTTTGTATGCTGTTTACCAAGATATATATTGCTGATGATATAATAAGCATAATAATAAGAAGACAAGAAAATTCAATAAAAGGGTTAACAAGTTAACCAAAGGTGTCTCAAAAGACCCCTAGATTGATGAGGAATAGTAAGGTTTTTTTTTTTTCGTATTTATCAGAGTATGATAACTTTTTTTTCTTGGTTGGCTTTATTTATAGATATTTCAATTGGTGGAATGACAGACTCAAAACGTTAATATTTTCAACCA
>NC_029790.2:131426927-131427982 GCF_000816755.2 Arachis ipaensis | reverse complement strand
ATTATTAGGAGAGAGAAATATAAATAATTATATTTTTATTGACTATATTATATGTACACTAAAATTAGTCACTAAAATTAACTACCAGTATAAAATATATGTTGAAAAATAAAATACATTAAAAATAAATTAAATCATATATATATTTATACACAAATATGTTGGTGGCTGATTTTAGTAGCTAATTTTAATGTATGAATAATATTTTTATATTTTAATATTTTTTTTCAAACAAGAGTCACTCTAAGCTTTTTGAGCAAGAGAATTCTTTTTGGATTTACTTGAATTTTTGTATCGATTTTTTTTTATTTGTCTTATGTTATTTTTTTTAGAGTTCATCAATGATCGAATTTTAGATCTTTTGAATATAAAATTTTGATACTTTGTTATGAAATTACTTTTTCAAAAAATTTAGACTGACAAACAAAATATAACATAAATGATTATATCTCTATATCTAACTAGCTAATATAATTTTCATGTAATTAACTACGGTAATGATTAATACATGCATCTTACTTTTGTCATACTATATAACAATGCAACAAATAAATAAAACGAATGTACATATTAGTTTCAAGCAAGTTATATGTTCAAAAAAGCTGATTGCCACAATGTTTTTTTGTTTTTTTTTTTTTAAGAATAATAAAATTCAGAAGCTCAAAGTAGGAATACACTCCCTTGGACCTCAATAATGGGCACTATTTTATAAATATAGATACGCACTAGTTGATAATAGAATGAAAATTTAATTAGCACCGCCAAAAGAAGGGTTAGCATTTTAAACCATACAATTAATGATAATATATACAAAGGCAACATATATAAAAGGGTGAGTGATGCGATTAGATGAAGAAAGAAAAAGAAAGTGAAAAGCTAAGGACCTGAAAATGTGTTAAATGCTGGTAAAGTTAGGGACAAGAAAACAAGGCCTGGCCTTCAAATGCACGCATGCCATGCCTACTAACAACAACTTCCCCCTAACCCTCAATATTCTCCCTTCCTTTAATTTTTTCATCTCCAAAAATACCTTGTATACTCATTCTATTTTGTCA
>NC_029790.2:131426228-131426922 GCF_000816755.2 Arachis ipaensis | reverse complement strand
TTTATATTTTTAACGAAATTTTTTTATTTTATAATACTAACATATAAGAACATATGATAGTCCTAATAAAAACACATGATAGTCCTAAGAACACATGATAGATAAATCTTTATTTTTTATATTTGTCTCTTGCACTATTTTAGAAAAATAATTTCAAAAGTAGTTATATGAAGTGGAAAATTGAATTTAATTTGATCTCTTTAACTTATATTATTTACATATTTTCTATAATTTTTGTATTTATTATGTTATATAAAAAATAATCAAATAAAATACATAATTAAATACATATATAAAATTTGTTATAATGTATCGAAATTATATTTTATAAGTAATATATCTCCTTAGACATGCTAACCTGTTTTTTCCAACAAGGCTTTATTTTAAAAATCCACATTCTCCTGCTTTGCTTTCTTTCAACTAGGCAGATCTTTTTCATTCTCAAAGCAAAACAAAAAGAAAGTTCCTTTAATGCCTTTAGGTCCCATTGTTTTCTGTGAACTTTATTAACGTTCATAAACCTCATTAATGTCGCAAGGAAGATGTATATGCTATGCTATTCATTATTCAATATTCTAATTAGATGTATATATTGTGGGTCTCATAGAAAGAATAACGGCTTTCATCCACAGTAATATTCTTCAATTTGCAAAATTAATTACTATTCTCTATTCTACTATATTATTAATCTTAT
>NC_029790.2:131424098-131426180 GCF_000816755.2 Arachis ipaensis | reverse complement strand
ACACACATACAACATATATACTACAGTACCATGCAAAATATTATATTAACTATATAGTTTGCTAATAAAGAAGATACGCTTCTACCTTGTTATTATGACTAAATATTATTATTTAGCATCAACATACATTATTCTTATCAACAAACACCTTCTACAAGAAGCTAAGCTTAGCTTATTAATTACCAACAAAACTATATAATATTAATTAAGAAAAAGTATATTAACCAAGTAACCAACTCTAAATCAATTAAAAATGGAATAACTTAATTAATTATAAATATAATAATTAGTTTTATTTATTTATGATTCAAAATATTAGTTATTAAATGTTTCACTACATTTAAATTAGGAGGAGATACGTTCATCATTATTGCAACGTGAATCACGAAAACTGATTCAATTAGCTTCCGTCTCTTCACCCTCCTTTCCTCTTCAAATGCCTAAAACATGATAAATAAAAAAATAGATTCAGATCCATTCAATTTACAAAGAAAAGAAATATCCTAATACCTAGCATAAACACCATCTACAAAGAAGTTTTGGATTTACCCAAAAATATTTGGCTAAAACCATCTTAGTTTCCTAGCATTATTGATTAATTAATTAAGGAAAGATAATCTATCTCTTCCTATATATGTAGTAATAAGCCTTCACCTTCCATATAGCTAATCTATCATTCATCACTTATAAGAAATTATATACAAAATATAGTTGTAATTTCACATAAATTTACAACTTTCCAATTTCAATCATGGCTACACCACATGATGAAAATAATGGAACAGTTTCAATTTCAAGGGTTGTGTGTGTGCATCCAAAGATTGAACAACCTCATAGGGTGTTAAGCCTCTCAAATTTGGATAGGCAGTGTCCAAGACTTATGCAATTGGTGTTCTTCTACAACAACTTGATGAAGAACGATTTGTCCCTCAATTCAGTGTTCAACAGCTTGAAAATTGGGTTGGAAGAGACCTTGATTATGTGGTACCCGGGTGCTGGAAGGTTGATGATGATGATGAACCCTAATAATAATAATAATAATAATAATAATAATCAAAGTGATGGAAAGCTCAATCTTTGGTGCAATAATGAAGGTGCAATTCTTGTGGAGGCTGAGACCAAAGCTAGAATCTCACAACTTGGGGATCTTTCTCAGTACAATGAGTTCTTCGAGAATCTTGTTTATAAGCCTGATTTTGATCCCAATTTCTCAAACATGCCTTTGATTGTTGCTCAGGTGAGATCATATATCAATTTCTTGAATATAAATTTTGAGCATGAAAATTCCATGTTGATAGAATTACTTCTTTTATGGGATTTTTAAAGAAAACATTCTTATTATGGTTAGATACTTTCCTTCTAATCCATGTTAAGTAGTAAAACAACTCTTTTCCCCATGAAAAGTTATATACTATAAATATTGACGAGAATGTTTAATTTGTTTGATCTATGCAAGCAAAAGCTAGGGTTTTTCCTTTGTGATTTAATTTAATACATGGGTCATGTTTCCTTCACACACAGCACACCAATAATAAGGGATAGACAGAATTTTTGGCCTCGTAAATTTAATTGGCTTTAGCCGTATTATTGTCTTTAATTTCTTTTAAATTTTAGTACAACTCAGACCCTGAAAATTAAAATGAAGGTAAGGACTAATTAACAAGGAGAAATCAAACTGGCCCCTCTGAATTATGTGTGCCCTAAGTATATAGTATGTATAGTATACCTTAATATTTTGTGAAATCATTATTAGCTCCTTCACATTTTTAACCTATTCAAAGCAATTCATACAAACGGTATCTTATTCTTGTTGGATTGTAGAAATATCTCTTTGTTTTTTCTACCACACTCTAATATATATTAACTATTTACCTAACAAACTAATTTATTTAACGATCATCTCACTTGTTTATTTAAATAAATGTTAAAAATTTGAATTATACTTTATGTATTTAGTAATACATTGGACAGAAATAAATTCTTAAATAGTGGAGTTTATATTTGTAATGAATTGAATTATTAGTTTATGACTTATCTAATAAATATTATAAAAATTAAAAAAATAACTAATTAAGATTACAG
>NC_029790.2:131419479-131420851 GCF_000816755.2 Arachis ipaensis | reverse complement strand
TACGAGAAAAAACAAAAATATATATGACAGTATATATAATAGATGTTTATATAACAATATGCTAAACTTTTACACTAATGATAATTGATACTATATTAAAATGAAAAATAAAATAATTAATAAGAAATAAACTAACAAAATTGTTATGATAATCTGACAGGTAACAAAATTTGGTTGTGGAGGGTATTCAATTGGCATTGGAACAAGCCACTCACTATTTGATGGACCAGCAACCTATGATTTCTTGTATGCATGGGCTTCAAATTCTGAAATTATGAAGGCTATTACAGCTAAGCCTCTTGAGCTTCCAAAACCAGTGCATGAGAGGGGAATACTTCTAAGTAGTGGTAATAATAATAAGCAACAACTTTCAAAAGGGTCTCTGAATTTACCTTCAAGTTCGAATTTTTATGCTCATGATGAGCATAATAATCAACCAATTAGGGCTATGGCAGTACAACATTTATATCAACTCATAATGCAAGCAACTGCAGCAGCTACACTACTTCAAAGTAGAAGTGATGAACCCTCCGAAAATAATTATCAAGAGAAGTGGGTTCTTAAGACCTATCATCTATCTGCTGCAATGATAGATAACTTGAAAAGGAAGTACTTATCTTCCATCAAGACAGGATCTCTTCCATTCTCAACCTTTGAGGTTCTTACAGCTCATCTCTGGAAGGTAAGTTAGTTAATGTTTAATTTATGTTTGTTGTTAATTATTTATTTATCTATTTCTTTATTGATTATTATTAAAGTTTAGCTAATAATGAGTTCTTTTAATGAAACATTTTCAAATATTAAAAAAAAATGTGTGACAAAGATCTGATTAGCTGATATGAATGTTTATTTGTTTCTTGACCTCTTTTGTTTGCTACTTATATAAGGGAAGTAAGTGTGTGCACCCACCATTATAATTGTTGAATCTAAACACACAATGACATAAACATGATTTGGCAAGTTTTTGAAAGTATTAGCACATGCAACAGGCAAGGGGTCCACTGTTCATGTAACAAGCGACAATTCATATTCTTTCTTGTGTTATTATCTCAATTAAGGCATTTTGATGGGCCTGCAACTAAATAAATATTAAATAAACTGGGACAGAAGTTATAGAAATATATACTTTAATGAAGAAAAATATTTTTTAAATGTCATGAGTTTATACTATTTGAGTACACTCTGAATATAAAGCTCTTTTATTTTTAATTATTATCTAATCACATAACTTTTTGTGGTGGTGTTAACAAGAGTTAATTAAAGTATTAAACTATTCTTTCATGTTTTAACGCTTTTAAGAAAAATGATATAATATGTTAAACACATAAAACAGAGGAAATTTAAATATATATATTGTCTACAAATTATACTA
>NC_029790.2:131416620-131419460 GCF_000816755.2 Arachis ipaensis | reverse complement strand
AGATTCTTTCTGTGTTTGTAGATTTTTGCATAGACATTTTTTTCTTCTTTTATTTTTGGACCTTTTGAATATAAAATTCTAATACCATATTATAAATCATTTATCCTAATTAAAGATTAAGCTAATCGAAGAAGACAATATAAATAATTATATCTCTAATAAAAATAATTAAATTTTATTAAAATTAAAATATGTGAATAATTTATTCATATTTGTATTAATTTAAATATTCGGTGTGAACCTAAACATTATATTATTTTGAGTACTACAACATTTTTATGTTCTTTTTTTTTTATATTTTAATTATAGGCAAGGACAAAAGCTTTAGGGCTGAGCAAAGAGAAGGTAGTATGCCTTCAATTTGCAGTGGACACAAGGAACAAGATGGTGCCTCCATTACCAAAAGGCTTCAGTGGTAATGCTTATGTTCTTGCCTCACTTATGATGTCTGTGTCACAATTATTGGACCATTCTTCCCATGAATTGATCATTGAGAAAATAAGAGAAGCCAAAAATGCTGTGAACCATAGCTATGTCAAATCATACATTGATGCATTGGAGTTAGGCTCTAATAATTCTCTGCCTCCACTTAAGGAACTAACTCTTGTTAGTGATTGGACGAGAATGCCCTTCCATAACATTGAGTTCTTTCATGGAAGAAAAGCAGCTTATGCTTCTCCACTTGCCACTCCTGTTCCTCAGGTTGCTTATTTCATGCAGAGTCCATTTGATGTTGGTGGTGTTGACCTTAGGATCGGCTTTCAAGATGGAATAACCCTAAGTGCTTTTACCCAATGTTTCTTAACCTAACTAAAAGAAACTTCTATGTTTTTAGGATATTTAATAAGATGGATATACCCATGAAGATATCTTCACACGAAAATAATATTGTAAATTATTAAATAATTTGATATGTTTAATGGTTCATAATATTATCTTTGTGTAAAGATATTTTCTTTTTACAATCCTGTTACGTTACCAACAGTATTTCTGTCAACTTTTGCCAACTTTTTGTTTATAACTGTATAAAATGAAAGTGTCTTTACGGATGTATCTAATAAAAATGTCTTTTTTATAGCTGTGTTTAATAGAAATGTCTTTATAAATGTATTTTTTAGATGTATCTCCTTATACATGTATTTAAAATATAATAATTAATTATTGTTGATAATAAGTTAGTAGATAGTATATTGGTACCCTATACTTTTTCTTTCATAAAATATCCTCATTTAATAAAACTGATTACACATATAACAATGTTTTATGTGAAGATTGATGATGATAACTAAAAATTATTTGATGATTTGTCGTATTTAATTAAATTCTTTAATATAATATGTGTAAATATTTTAGTTATTATTTTTCATATAAAAAATATATTTTTGTGAATAATTTTCTTAATTATAAATATTTTTAAAATATATCTTAAATGTACTGAAAGATGTCGTATGCAATATATATTGTAGTATGTTTATTACAATAAATATAAGATTTAGTAATGCTAAATATTGCTATGTTTTAAAATCGTTCTATTAGATAGTTATAGACAATGATTTTTATAGTGTTATTGTCTAAATTCAATTTTTTATTTTTTTTATAACAACAAAATAAAACTATTTTTTAAGTTATTGTAAAGAACGGTTTAAAGCTGATACAATGATTTTTTATTAAGCAATGATTGTAAAGTGTTGTTTAAATAATTATGCAAAAGACACACATAAAACATATTATCTAAAAATACTTAACTTATAATACACATAAAAATCACTATTTTCTAAAAATACTTAACTTATAGTATACATAAAAATCATTCTTTAAAAATATTTAATTTATAATAAACTTTTCATTAGTAATTGATTCAAATTAAATAGTTAAGGTTATTTATTGATGTTAAATTTAAAAAAATAGTTGAAACACTAATGTCAATACAACATGAGAAAATAAATCATGGGGAACAAAAAACATATAATTACAAAAAAAATGTTGCCAAAAATTACAAAACAAAAGTAATAGTATTAAAACTGTTGTTAAAAACAGTTACAAAATGACAATTAGTATTAAAATTGTTTAAAAAAAACACAAAAATTAATGGTGTAAAATCTAAATTCATCAACAAAAAGATAATGATGTTAAAATTGTTGTTTAAATTAGTAACATAATTGTAATGGTGTAAAATCATTGTCTATCTAATTATGATTCTAAACTGTTGTATAATTATAAACAGTAATAAAAATCGTTCTTTAAAAAAGATTATGAAATCATTGTTTTGTTGAGAAAAATCTTAAACTGTCTCTAACAATTACCACAAAAGATAATTAGACTTTTAACAAAAAAAAAAACTATTTTCGGTCCCTGATGTTTACTTTTATGGGACTAATTAGTTTCTGTGTAAAAAAAATGATTTTTTTGGCATAAAAGTTAATCAACCCCATAAAAATAAAAATTAAGGGCTAGAAATGATATTTTTTTTGTTAAGGACCTGGTTATTCTCTCGAGGTAATTATCAAGAGTCGGGTTAAGTATTTACTCTTGTTTGTTAGAATAACAAATGTAAGTGTAACAATATTTTGTATTGTCATTGTGACAACGGTTTTTTTATTGTCGTTGCTTTAGATAAAAAAATTGTTGTTTATTGTTATTGATAATGGTGGTACATAGAATAATTCAAAAATTATTGTTAAAATGTTACCTAAAATTTTAAAAATGGGTTTTTTGGTTTATAATAATAGTTTTTTATCGCTGCTAAAATCTGTATTTGTTATAGTAGTTTAAGAGATTGACAAGATAGTTAACGTTATTGTTGTATTATAGAAAAAATTTTAAGTGTATCGAGAAACACC
>NC_029790.2:131415073-131416362 GCF_000816755.2 Arachis ipaensis | reverse complement strand
ATATTATATATTTTTTATAATTCAAATCGACGGTTAAAACAACTGAAACATCGACATTCCCGGTACACTTAAAACTCTTCCTGTATTACATATAACTTAGTAGTTAGTACAAATCTCTCACACTCGAAAGTTCCGAGCAGTTTTACAAAGGGTTGATGCATGGTGATATCACAATAACCATGTAACTATATATATGCTATGAAGTGCGGACATTTTGTTAAGTTATCGTATTTATATGTTGAATATATTTTGGATATGACATTTATTGACACTCGTCTGATATACGTGTCTGTTGTGTTTAATTGTGTCTTAATAGAAAATAAAAGTTTTTTTCGAACATACTTTAACACACTTAAATACCATCATGCACGTGTCAATGTCCAGTCTTATTTTTAATATGTATTCTTGAAGTGAATTTAGAAATAATATATATTATTATTTATTAAAATAAAAAGTATTTTAAATATTTTATATAATTAAAAAAAGACATTAAAAATAATTTAAAAAATTAATTTATATTTTAATATCAATAAAATACCCCGACATGTATTAAAATTGGGACAAATTTTATGAAATTGGTAAACATTGATGTTGTCCCAAATTTGCCCACTATATTATTGGACCTAATAGCATAGGAAGGTTATCAAGTGTATCGGAAATACTGGTGTTCCAGTTGTTTTAACTGTTGATCTGAATTATAAAAAAAAATATATAATATATATTAATTAAAATCAACGGTTAAAACAAATGGAACACAGTGTTTCGATACACTTGAAATTTTTCCCATAGTATATATGTGCGTGTGGATTGAATAAATTAAAGCAAGTGCAAATCAGTTTTTATTGCGAGCACGCATATTCAAATAGGATTTTAATCCACCGTGATACACAGATCTTAAGCTTGCAGCAGCTACATTTCAAGCCAAATATCAACTCTCTAATATCAACCAGGAGACACATCACACATGAGGCAACACAAAGTATGGCCATGGGTATGGCTTTGGGGGGTTAATACTCATTATTTCTAATGTGTTGCTTTACGTAATATAATGATTATTAATGAGTAAGTATTCTTTTACTCTTCTATCGAAAAAAAATGTTTCTGTAAAATTCATAGATCAAAATTATATTTATGTAAGANACATGAGGCAGTATGGCCATGGGTATGGCTTTGGGGGGTTAATACTCATTATTTCTAATGTGTTGCTTTACGTAATATAATGATTATTAATGAGTAAGTATTCTTTTACTCTTCTATCGAAAAAAAATGTTTCTGTAAAATGTAAAATT
>NC_029790.2:131408232-131411745 GCF_000816755.2 Arachis ipaensis | reverse complement strand
GATAAGATATATTTGTTCTCCTTGAAGTTTGTTAAAAATTTTAAAAATATTTTTAAATTTTATTTTGTTTTAATTTTATCAAAAAATTTGGATTTGCATCAAATATATTCCTGCAAATTTTTCAAAAACTTTGGAATGAATTTAATAACAATTTTACAAGAATAATCTTCAATATAAGTAAATTAAAAATAACTGTCATGCATTATTTTTGAATTAGTCCTAAACTTTTTGAAAATTTAGCTGTTAGGAATATATTTGATACAAATCGAAAACTTCAAAAACAAAATTGACATAAAATAAAATTTAGAAGTATATTTTTAATTTTTTTAACAAATTTCAATAACAAAAATTATATTTTACCCTTTTAAAAAATTAGATCATGTATTATTTATAAACACCATGGTACACACCTTGGAACAATTCGGGAGCACTTTACCATGGTATAATAAACTAATAATGCTGCTTTTCGTGGGTCAAAAAAGAATTTACATTTTAGTACGGAAAGCCCTTTTTTTTATTGTAATAGTCTTATACTCTTATTCTTGCTTGTTGAACCACTAACAAATTGGGTATGGAAAAAAAGCATGTCTGCACAAAATTAAACATTGTTAATAACATAATGCCTCTATCTATGTTGACCCACCCATGCATGGATAACATACATCACAACGCAATTCTCAATCCCTTGTTCTTGGAAGAAAGAAACTAAGTAATCTTGAATCTGTCCCAAAAAATTAAGAAACATAAAAATATATAATAGAGGGCAAATAATAAAAGATTTGTCACGATCCCAAGTTCTTCAAGCATGTTATGATATTGCATTACATATGTGGGTCTCACATAGATGTTCCACCAGTAGAATAATTGTCACACAAGAAGTCTCCTTCTGGTAATTTTATCTTGTCTTGTTTCTGTGTCACAGAAAATGAAAATTTAGCTATTTTTAGTATCTCAAAAATACATGTAATAATATTAATTTAGTTCCTGAAAGATATGTGATGAGTCTATTGAAAATTTTTGACATGGTTTGGTTCTTAGAGAAGGTTTAACATCTAGACTTTGCTATGTAACAAATGCATGATACTAAATAAGTTGATGATTTTATAAGATATACAAGAATAAAATAGAACCACATATCTTTTTGTAAGCTAAGTAACTTGGGTAGCGTTTGTTTTGAGGTACTGAGACAGAGACTGAGAAACTGAGACTCAGTATCGTGTTTGTTAGTTCAGAGACTGGTACTAAAATTTCTGTCTCTGCCTCCAAAATTTCAGTATTTCAGTACCTCCAAAAAGTATGGACACAGGAGACTAAAATTTTTAAAGATGGAAACTGAAACTTTAATAACATTTTATACCTAAAATACTCTCATTTTAATTAATTAATTCCAATTTTACCCTTTGTGCAAATTAAATTAGAGTTTCATTCTTGTTTCAATTCCTGTCTCCAATTTTGCACCAAACAGAATACTAAGATTTATTTCAATCTCTGTCTCTTAGTATCTGTCTCTCAGTCTCAGTCTTTCTGTCTCTATCTCTCTACCAAACGCTACCTTAAGGAACTAAAGTGATAGTAGAAATATTGTAAATACTGAAGTAATATAAACATATATCATTCAAAAGAATAAGACTTTTGTCGCAAATTTTTTAGAGACTAAATAAGAGAAAGCATAGAAAGTTAACTTTTAGTTTGTCAACTTAGTCAATTTTAGTATTTAGGGTTATAATTTAAGATTTAGAGTTAAAAATTTATGATTTAAAATCTAAAATTTAATATAAATAAAATAATTTTAGAAAAGTTAGTCAATGTTAATTGAAAAAAAATTAGTTACTTAACTTTACTCACCAAATTAACCTCACATATATTCTTTATGATTGCAGTAGAAGAAGAGGAAAAAGAGGACGAGAACGACAAGGAAGAAGAATGTCTATAATAATAACAACCAAATAAACTAAATCTTAGAACAAATTATTAAACAAACTGAAATTTAGTTTAAATAGAATTTGAACCAACTTATTAACAACTATCCGTGCCTATAACCAATTCTAGTAGAAAGAAATGAAAATAACAAAAAACTATTAAAATGATTTGTTTTAAAAGTAAAAGTAGAAGAAAAATGGCAAGTGTATTACCTGTTTCATAATTTCATTGACAAAGTCTTCCAAGGAACCAGCATTATTAGAAATGTGAGTGTTCCGAGTCTTGTACAACTGATGTGGCTTCAGTGAAGAATCTTCAGTCAAATCAATAACCCCATCATGCTTCATTTGCGATGCATCACAAAAATCAAAATCCAAGTTTCTGTTGAAGCTTGAATTTGAAAATGGATCAATAAGGCCACTCAATGCATGGTAATTTCCATTCTGATTATTGTTATTATTGTTACTATTCCACCCTTGAAATTGCACATTGTTACTATTGTTATTGTTGGTGAAATTCACTCCTTGGAAATTCAAATCAGTGAATGAATCATGGGATTGGCTAGAGAGTGAAGTGATTGATGAAGCACCACTAAGATTCCCACCTTGAAAAGTTGAAGAATTCATCAAAGTGTTGCATTCATTTGACCAAATATCATTGTTGCAACTATTACCATGATGATGATCAAGTAAAGAAGGGAATGAAATTTGTTCTTGGGAAGAAGATCCTACAGAATTTGGAATATTATCATAGATTCCACCTTGATGATTCTGTTCCAAGATCAAACCATTGTTGGAAACTCCCAAAATGGGAGAGCTTGGTTTCTGTCTAACAAAACTCTGTTTAGAATCAAAGATAGTGCTCAAGTTTGGAACAGAATTAAGTCCTCCTCCGGAGAGATAAGTCTGATTGTTATTGCTGCGGCCGCGGCCGAGCAAGCCGGAAGATGGGAACTGAAATTGGGTATCATTGGAATTGAAACCATGAGCATTGAGGGCTGAAGGAGTGTTGAATCTATTAAGCATGTTAGAAGGTGAAAAAGATCTTAAGCCATAACCAGAGTTATTATTGAGTGTTTGTAATTGTCCAATTCCGCTTAGAGGATTCATTCTCAGATATGATGTGTCTGCACTGCTGAAGGCTGATCCAATGTTAGAGTGTTGTTGGTTTGACATGTTGCTCACTCTTCTCAGATAAAGCCTATATTTCTGAAGATGACTTGCCACATTCTCCCTTGTAAGCTTTTCAACATTCATTAAGTCAAGAATTTTTTTAGGTACAGCCTCTGCCAACCAAGAACAAAAACATGAACATGACATGATATTTTGTTTGATTAGGATCTTGTAGCAAAAAAGCTATTTAGAGGATCCAAACTCCAACAGATCATGTTTGTTTTTTTTTCCAAAATCAATTCTTCCATTTAGAATTGATCAAGAAAGAAGCACTAAATATAAACCATTATTTACTTCAAAAGTAATGCCTAACAAAAATCAATACGATTTTTTAGTAATTAATCGATTTAAAATAATCAAATAGATTTTTTTTAAAAAAAATCATATATTTATAAATAAATATATTATATTATTTTATTCA
>NC_029790.2:131401541-131408149 GCF_000816755.2 Arachis ipaensis | reverse complement strand
TTTAAAATTTAATAAATATAGTTAATTTTTTTATAAAAAAAATAATTTTTTCACTCAAGTAATTTTTAAAACCTTGATAAACACAGCATAGGGAGAGAGTGGAGAAATTACTGTCAATGCCTAATTGCTCGACGGCAGTGACAAATTTGTGGTGCAAGTCGACGGACCAAACCACGCGAGGCTTCTTTTGCGCCGACGGATCATCACCGTTGTCATGGTCATTTTCATCCTCCTCCTCCTCTTCCTCTTCCTCTTCTTGTTCCTTCCTCTTTTTATTTGCCTTTGAACTCTGATCTGAATCAGGATTTTCGTGGTTGTTACTAGGTTTTTCTGGCTCCTGGGAATCATTCTTGTTCCTCCTAATTACATGCTGCCAAATATTCTTCAGCTCCTCAATTCTAACAGGTTTCACCAGATAGAAACATGCTCCATGCATGATTCCCTTCATCATCACTCTTGGATCATCATCTACAGATAACACTAAACAAAACAACAAACACATATATATGTATTCTCCAAACAAATAAATAAATAAATAGAAAATAATTATACTACACTGACATAAAATATACGCTAAAATATAAAATAAACATTATTTTTACACAAATATATGATGACTGATTTTAATGTCAAATAATACGTTTATAAAACAATTAAGAAGTATAAAATTAATCAACAAAATTTAGACAAAAATAATGGAAAAGATTTTGATATAGCCTTGCTTACTTATGACAGGTAAGTCCATCTCAAGTCCAACAAGCTCAAGAAGCTTGAAACCATCCATGTCTGGCATGTGAACGTCACTGATTACCAGATCAAACTTGTTCTTCTTCTCTCTCAATAGCTTCAATGCTGTTATTGCATTGTTTGTGGTTGTTACTGCAAAATACAAAGCAGAATAACATTACTTTGTTAATTAGATACGGTGAAATAAGAAATTACAAATTCTGAATAATATCATAAAAACCTAGCTATAACAACAGAAACAAAAATTCACTACCAAAATCAATTTAGTTAATTGAATAATAGATGGATCCTTATTATCTAACGTTTCCAAGATTATCAATACAAAAATTTGCTTTACTTCATGGATAATAATTTCAGATGAGCACACATTTAGAATTCAAATATCAAACAAAACTTATGATAAAATTTGCTAATATATAGAATAGAAGAATACGATCGGAAAAAGGTGAACCTTGATAATGACACTTTTGGAGTAAAGTCTTCAAAACTATAAGACATGTTCGATCATCATCAACAGCAAGAACACGCATTCCTTTAGGAAAATGATGATCTTTTTCATCCATCACTGCCATTTTTTCTAAGAAGAGGTGTAAACTTGAACCTATTAACCAGAACAGAATCTATGGAAGAAGATCGTTGATACGAAGAAATAGAATTAAGAGAAAAAAGTTGTTTTTGTGAGTGTAACTATAGAATGAGAAAGATAACGAATCTTGAACTATATAATTATTTGTGTATTATAATGGATTAATATATAAAATATAATAATATGAAAGAGTATAGAGAGTGGAATAATGGAGAATGAGAATTAATTTGACCTTTCTCTCTTTCCACTTTTGGACACAATTAGATAACAACCAACATAGAAATAGAAATAGAAAGAATCATGGAATTCAATTTTTTCCTGGAATGTTAGGCGCGTGAGGTGGACGCGCTTGAAAGATAATCATTATTATTACCACAATGACAACTTGTTTTGTACTTTGTTTGACAAATTTTAAGGATTCCTTCATCTTCACGGGTTTTTCTTTTTATTATTATTATTAGGGTTAGGCCACGTTGGTTTAAATTTTCTTGGAATAATGGAGCAGTATCTATTCATTTATTGTTAGATGATTCTTGCTAACAAATTCATGATGAGGCATTTTAATTTCCTTCCTCTTGTATCTCCATTAATATTTTTTTCTCTCTTTCTCCGTAAATTCGGTTTATGAAATGAAATATTTGAGTTTTACTCTATGTTTATTCATTTAATTTGTCTTTTATTTGTGGAGTTTTTTTCACTTAAATAAAATAAACACAATTTAAAATAACTTGATTTCTCTAAAGTAATTTTTAAAACGTAAATACATTTTTTTAATAATATATGAATCGTCTTAGGATTTTGAGGCTGCGTTTGTTTTTAGAGATGGAACACTGGGACAGGTATACCAAGACACAAAATCGTATTTGACAGATAAAATATGAACAGAGACATTGTGTAAATACTGAATTAGTGTATTTTGTGTCTATTTTGACGGGAAGAACACAGAGACACTAACAAAAAATACAACTTATTTTTTATTTTTTCTTTTATTATTCTTGTTGATTTTTTATAATTAAAATTTTTTATTATTATATTTTTCTTCTCAAATTTTCAAATAAAAAAATGTGAATAAATTGGATTTTCATAATTTGTTATACTTTATCACTAAACAGAATACAAGAATACAAAATTTTGTGTCTCCGTTGTCTTGTTCTCAATGTCTTGTCTTGTCCTCTTCTCAAAAACAAACGCAGTTTGTATCATATGTTAACAATTACACCTAGGACGATTTACGCATGAATGTTTTAGGGAAATAACTCATAAATCGTGTCAAAGTTCACAGCTTTATATATTAACAATTACACCTAGGACAATTTTCATTGCAAACTAGGCCACATGTCAGAACGAGACTTGAAGATTCTTGTAGAATGTAATCTCATTCTCCGGCTCAAATCGGTAAACTTACCGTTTTGTAAGCACTGCGTTACAAGCAAACAACATAGATTGACGTTTGGTAGATCAATTGCTCGGAGCAAGCACATATTGGAGTTGATTCATTCTGATGTGTGGGAATCGCCAGAGATGTCCCTAGGAGGAGCAAAATATCTTGTATCATTTATTGATGATTACTCTAGGAGGCTATGGGTGTACCCGATCAAGAAGAAGTCAGACGTGTTTGCGATGTTCAAAGAGTTCAAAGCAAAGCTAGAACTTGAACCTGGAAAGAAGATCGAGTGTTTAAGGACATATAATGGAGGAGAATATGTCGATGGTGATTTTCTAACATTTTGCAAGCAAGCAGGTATTCAACGGCAATTCACGGTTGCATACACACCTCAGCAAAATGGTGTAGAAGAGCGAATGAATAGGACTCTCCTAGAAAAAACACGAGCTATGTTACAAACTGCAGGTTTAGCTAAGTCTTTTTAGGCAAAAGCTGTTAAAACCGCCTGTTATGTGATAAATCGATCACCATCAACTGCAATTGGGTTGAAGACACCAATGAAGATGTGGTAAGGTAAGCCACCTAATTATTCTTCTTTACATATATTTGGTTTTCCTGTGTACGTAATGTACAATTCCCAGGAAAGAACAAAGATGGACCCAAAGTCTAGAAAATATATATTCTTGGGTTATGCTGACGGAGTTAAGGGGTATCGCCTGTGGGATCCCACTGCCCGCAAGGCAGTTGTCAGTAGAGATGTGATATTTGCAGAAGATGAATTGCAAAAGGAACAAGAAAATGACAGCACTGTTAAAGAGATAACCACTGTTCGAATAGATGAAAAATACAGAGAAGGTGATCTTTCTGAAGCAGAACCACAGCACGGAGAACAAGAAGCAGAGGCCAATGACATAGAAGTTCGTCGATCCACTCGACAAAGAAGAATACCATCATGGCACTCAAATTATGTTTTGACAAACCATGATGCATATTATCTTTTGACAGAAGATAGAGAACCAACAACTTTTATAGAGGCTATGCGTAATCCAAATGCTTCTATGTGAATGACAGCAATGCAAGAAGAAATTGGGGCATTACATAGAAACCATACCTGAAAACTTGTTGAACTTCCAGCAGGTCGGAAAGCCATTGGTAATAAATGAGTTTACAAGATCAAACGAGATAGTAATGATCAGGTGGAACGATATCGTGCAAGATTGGTTGTCAAGGGATATGCTCAGAAAGAAGGTGTTAACTTCAATGAAATATTTTCTCCAGTGGTGAGACTAACTACTATTAGAGTAGTTTTGGCTATGTGTGCTACATTTGATTTACATCTAGAGCAATTAGATGTAAAGACTGCTTTTCTTCATGGAGAACTTGAAGAAGAGATATATATGCACCAACCAGAAGGTTTTGAAGAACAAGGAAAAGAAAACTTGGTTTGCAGGTTAACTAAATCTCTGTACGGTCTAAAGCAGGCGCCAAGGTGTTGGTACAAGAGATTTGATTCTTTCATTATTAGCCTTGGATACAACAGACTTAATTCAGATCATTGTACTTATTACAAGAGGTCTGGTGATAATGATTTCATCATTCTGCTGTTGTATGTGGATGACATGTTGGTGGTAGGTCCCAACAAAGATCAAATCCAAGAATTGAAGGCACAGTTGGCTAGGGAGTTTGATATGAAAGACTTGGGACCAGCAAACAAGATTTTAGGGATGCAAATTTACCGAGACAAAAAATATAGGAAGATTTGGCTATCACAAAAGAATTATTTGAAGAAAATTTTGCAACGCTTCAATATACAAGAATGTAAGCCAATTTCAACCCTACTTCCTATAAATTTCAAATTATCCTCAAGTATTTGCCCTAATAGTGAAGCAGAGAGGATGGAAATGTCTCGAGTACCGTATGGATCAGCGGTGGGAAGCCTTATGTATGCCATGATCTGTACAAGGCTAGATATTGCTCAAGCAGTTGCGGTGGTAATTCGATTTATGGCAGATCCGGGTAAAGAGCATTGGAATGTTGTTAAAAGGATCTTGAGATACATCAAAGGGACCTCGAATGTTGCATTATGTTTTGGAGGATCGGAATTCATTGTCAATGGATATGTCGACTCAGATTTTGCAGGTGATCTTGATAAACGAAAATCTACTACAAGATATGTGTTCATGCTTGTAGGAGGAGCTGTGAGCTGGCTATCTAAATTACAAACTGTCGTAGCTTTATCTACTACAGAAGCTGAATATACGGCAGCTACACAAGCATGCAAGGAAGCTATTTGGATCCAAAGGTTGATAGAAGAACTCGGGCACAAACAACATAAGATTTATGTGTATTATGACAGTCAGAGTGCCTTGCACATTGCAATGAATCTTGCCTTTCATTCAAGAACAAAACACATTGGAGTACAATATCACTTTATTCGGGAAGTAGTAGAAGAAGGAAGTGTTGATATGCAGAAGATTCACACGAAAGATAACCTAGCAGATGCCATGACAAAACCAATCAACACAGAAAAGTTTGAATGGTGTAGATCCTCATAGGGCCTATGGAATACATGAGCAACATGAATTTTAAAAATTTATCAAAATTAGCTTTAAGTGGGAGATTGTGAAAAAATAGTAAAGCTAATTTTAGAAAATATATAAATAAATAATAACTAAATAAAATGAAAGGTAATAAACAATCTTAGTTTATAACCTTAGAATTTTAATGGTTGAAAAAGAGAATAATTATATACCTATAATTAACAGATGGTTCATATTGAAGAGACTCGCATATAAATTGAGTTTTTCTTTAATTCATTTCAATCAAGTCATCCAGATAGAATTACATAATATTTCTTTGATTAGTTTTCTCCTATATATGATAGAGAGAAGTGTGTTCTCCTTTTGTCAAGAGAGAGTGTTATTGTAGTCTCCTTGTGATAGAGAGAAGTTGTAATTCTCAAAGAAAGTTATTCAATTGTTTTTCCTAATTCTCCTGTATTAACTAGTTGAAGGTAAATCGTGACAGGATAATCCCTAAAGTTGAACATGATTAGCGTCAGAGAAATGAGAGTTAGCCTTCGCACGTAAATCGTGCTAGTCCTATATAATTTAGCCTCAAATCACGTAACTCCTCGATTTATAAGCAATGTATAAACCTGTGAACCCTTACGCGATTTATGAGTAATTCCCCTAAAGTATTTGTGCATAAATCGTTTTAGAGTGTCATGGTTAATATATTATATAATCCTTAAAATCTGAGGACGATTTATATATTATTAAGAAGAGGATATTTACGTTTTGAAAATTATTTTAAAAAAATCAAGTAATTTTAGGTTGTGTTTATTTTATTTAAATGAAAAAACTTATTTTTGGACGTCATGAATCACCAATTATACAAACATCAAACGTAAATTTGCTAGCTATAACATAGTCAGAAATTGTTAGCAATTTAAAAAAAAAATGGAAAGATTATGAAAAGTTTATTTTGATATTTGATATGTATAAAATTTTTAATTTTTGAATATTTAAAAATACAATTTAACTTATAAGTTTATGGTAACCTTCTATTTAAATAACAATAATCAATCATTTTAAATTATCAATTTATAGTTCATTTGACAATGGAAATCAGCTCAAAAAAAACCTTAAAAAATATTTTTTTGACATTATTGCATGCTCATATACTTCCACAAAATAGGAAAACGGATATAATGTATATGGAATACTATAACTTGCAGGATATGGACTAGTTTGAAAAAATTAATAACACAAATGATAAGGAGAAATTATAGCCATATAAAAATGTTTACAACTGAGTTTAATTGACATGTATACATTTTTTTTTCTTCTTTCTTTTTTCTTCTTTCCTATCAATTAGGATTGCGTGTCT
>NC_029790.2:131399388-131401514 GCF_000816755.2 Arachis ipaensis | reverse complement strand
GAGGCTCATTTTTTCTTTATCCCACAGTACTATACTCCGATGGATACACTTAGTTTTCTGTAATCACTACTTCTCACACTCTTATGAGTGACATGATAAGGAGTATTTTATTTTATTTTTCAGATGCAAATAGTAATTGAATCTAAAAATATTTAATAGTTAGGACAAAAATTATTATATTGAACTAGTTTTAATTTTTAAATAAACGTGATTTTTTTTGAAAAATTATAAAAGACAAAAAAGTTTAATTGAATACAATAATATATATAGTTACTCTTTACTTAAACAGTTAAACTAATGTTTCTTTCAAACAATATAGTGAAATAAATTAGACTAATGTAAACATATGTTATGAACACTACTCATCATGTATTATATTAGTAACATAAAATTTAAAATTAGTGGGGACAAGTGTCCCTACACAATATTATATAATATTATAATTCGACTTTTATAAAAAAAAAAATTGGTGTCTATAAAAATTATATTTAATTTAACTAAAAGTAGAGATAAAACATAACATAATCCACTTTTTTATGTTTAAATTTTATAATAAGTGAAATTTAGACCTATAAAATATACCTTTGAAAAATATATTTCGCTTTGACATGCATTTGTTCCATCTTTTGTGAGTCAGAAGTCAAATTTTATTGTTAAAATATTAGATATGTATTGTAGTTATTCAGTAACTCGTTCACAATTGCAAATTCTGGCCTAACGTTTACTATTTTTTAAAAAAATATTCCTAAGGTTTAATTTTATTTTTAATATTTTTGATTTATTTAATTTATTTTTAACGTTTTTAATTTATATCAAAATTATTCCTAAAAATTTTTTATTTTGTCCCTAATATTTTACATGGAATTAATATTCAAAAATAATTTTGACACAAATTAAAAATATTAAAAAAATTAAATGCAACTAAATATTAAGAATTTATTTGAAAAAAATTACAAAAAAAAAGATAAAAAGTATAATTTACCCTTTTTATATTAGTTTATAAGTTACTTCATTTTAACCTTTCCTAAAATATTGAGTATAAAGTTGGAAAAATAAACATAAGAGTAAATTTAAAATGAGACCTAGTATTAATATTTTTAAATCTATTATGTATTGCATCTCTTTAAATTTTGCACGGATGTATCCGGATCAGATTGGATTTGGATATGACCAAATTCTAGATGTGATCGGCACTAAAATTATCGGATCGAATCTAATAACTATATTTTTTGGTTCAAATAAGATATTAGATATATCCAATTAAAAAAATACAAAATTTTCTAAAAATTTTAAAATTAAAATTCATATTGTTTTAGAATAGCTAAATATTCTTAAAATATTAGTGAAAATATGTATTTTAAGTTTTAATTTTAAATTTTTTACTATTTTTTATTTTTTATTTATATAGGATCGGATCAACTAGTTTAATCAGTGATCCACCGGCTGAACCAATGATCTAGTAACCTGATCGGTTCTGGTCCAGTTTTAACAACTATGGTATCTAGAAAATCAATGTTTTTTATTTTTGGTTCTTTTTTTTAACGGGTTTTTTGTTTGATTTTGAACAAGTCCAATTCTTTTAGCATATTCTATGTTTTTTTTACTGGCCCTAAATTTTTCTTTCATAGCTTGAATGGATCAGGACTCGGTTTTACTAGAGGAAAGGGTCATGATATAAAGAAATTGGGCCTTCAACTTAGAGGGCTGAACAAAAATCTTAAGAGAGATCCAGTCCGTAAAAATCAGAGAACTCCGAACTCTCGAGAAAAAATGAATATAAATAAAAGGGAATCTTTTTTCCAGGATTGCTGAAAGAGAGATAAGAATTAAGAAGAAGAAACAAGTAACTCATGCTGCTCGTGGCGACTGTCGTACATTCCGGGTCAAACCAAAATTACTAAAGTACCCTCATCCACATCAGACTACGTTTTGGCGGGAAAATCTCGTAGGGACACACCAATTTGGCGGGATATCTTAACAACGCATATACGTTTTTTCTTTACTTTTACAGACAAAATTAATCCCCAAAAAAAAAAAAGAAAAATTTACGTTACATGAGAGTGAAATGAAACCCTAGGCTTTTCTTTTACCAGAAAACCCAATCTCTCTCTCTCTCACTGTCTCTC
>NC_029790.2:131391103-131399113 GCF_000816755.2 Arachis ipaensis | reverse complement strand
TTCCCCGCCGTGAGTCAATCCGCCGACACATATCCACAATTTGTTAGTCCACTGTAAGGCTTCCTTCTTTGGTTTGTTTGTTTGTCCTTTCAGATCTGTGATTATGTTGGGAGTTGTTAGCCGATGATTATTCCTTCTTTTTTTTTTTACTTTCATTGATTCAAGTTGTGTTACTTGCATTTCTTCGAGTTGCTGTAATTGTGTTACTTTATGTAAAATAAGAAGCTAATTCATTGTTTTGTTTTTTGTACCTTTTTTTTTATATGACTTTTAGATTAAGATTTCTGTCTTTTTGTACATGTTTAATTTTAGTAGAGGAAGATATTTTTGGATGTTACATGCGTTATAATTTCACTTGTTTGAAGCATAATAGAAGACACTACTAAGCTAGCCCTTTCTATCTCATCTCTTTCTCACTCTAATTCTCTCTCTCTATTTCTTCCTTTGCACTAGGGTTACCTTTCTGGCGTGATCTGCGTCAAATAGAACCCTTTGCATGAGTCCTCCAGCTACACCGAACATGGAAGAAGAACCAAAGCCTTCCGTTCCAGCCGTTGATGATGGCGACCAAGCTGAGTCTCGATTCGCCCACTTTTGCAAGGTCCATTTACAAACCTTCCGAGTTTGCTGATTTTGTTGTTTAATTATTATTATTATTATTGTTGTTGTTGTTGTTGTTGTTGGATAAAGCCTCAATACTAGTAATTTTGTTTGAGTCAAACATAGGGTCTTTAGGGTTTATCCTTAGGGGAATAAAGATTGAAGTAGCTGAATGAAAAGCATCCGAGATTTTCTTAGTTTTATTCTTAGGTTACAAGTAAGGTACTTATGTAAGCTCTTATTGAATCCTTGGGCACGTCTTAATTGTGAATAGGTGGAGCTTTCTCCTTTTTCCCCTTATGTACGACATAAGAAAACTGAAATCCCAAATTGGTTACACTCTTTAATTATGTCGAGTTTAGAAATTAATATTTTATAATGTACTCCCGGAAGTTGCGCGATTTTCTTAAATAAAAAAGGGGAGATACAGCTGAAAATATTCTATTCAATGATTTCTTACTGATTGATAGGAAGATATAAAGATATGGCGTCGTTGGCGCAAGATCAGGTCATTCGATGTGTCCCGCCGCGATCCACCTGAATATTTTATTATACAATATAATATAGTTCGTCGTTTTCGAATTCAATGAAAGCAACGGCGCAATACTAAAAACATTTAATAACTTAGTCATTAAATGGTTTGATGACTAACTATGACGCGTTGGGTATAACGGTCATCCACTGTATTTGACTCCTATCATTCACTTTATGTTGCTTGGGAAGAAAGTTTGAGAGGGGCTCGGACACATGATGACGTCATTTGCTTATTTCTCAATTCATTTTTGTTCGTAGAAGGCTGTCATTGGATTGATAGTCTTGATCTAAATAGATGTATTTGAATATATTATTTGTGTGCAGTAAGCAGGCTTTCTTGAGTCGTGTTTAAATTGAGATCTGTGATCATTAAATGCTATATATTGATATGAATTTTTTTTCCAATTGCAGAATGGACTAGTATTGGATGAGAAAAGCCTTAAAGAAGCAATGAATCTGCTTGCAGGAACCAAACATCTTTTACAGGCAAATGTTTCATCAATGGGGAATGTATGGACACCATCCATTAGTATAACATATACCTTGTAAGGAAGTTTTCTATTTGAACTCATGAGGCTCTATAATTCTTTTCAGTCTGAAGAAGCAGAGCGGTATTGGTTTGCTTTTATTTTATACTCTATTAAGAAATTGACTCAGAAAAATGAGGCGGGTGGGAAGCAAGAGATGGATAACACTGGGCTTACCTTGTGCGGTATATTGAGAGCAGCAAAGCTCAAGTATTACACTATCCTTTCTGGTTTACAAGTTTATAGTCTGTTCCAATATTCACTGTTATCATTTTTTGTGTTTAACAGCATTGCAGATTTTTTTAAAGAGCTGCCTCAGTTTGTTGTTAAGGCTGGTCCAATTTTAAGTAATATATATGGCTCAGATTGGGAGAGCAGGCTTGAGGTAATGACTAAGCAGAGAATAAGGGTTATATTTGTTCAATTTTTCACTTTTTTAATCCTTAGAAATAGTTTTTCTAAGCCATTTCTGTTTCATACATCTATACCAGGCAAAGGAGATGCATGCAAATGCCATTCACCTAAAGATTCTTAGCAAGTAAGTAGTTCATCATTTACATCCGTTTCATCATTTAATGCCTTAAATTACCAATGTATAATAGATTATTCACTCTTTTTGAAGAAAAGAAAGTAGTAAAAAAAGACGATAAGGAACCCTTTCTAAGATATAAAAGTAAAAGATAAGTCCTGTAGAGATAAACTGGGAATAATGTTATTCTTGTCTTAAGTGGCAATATATTATTAACTGTTTTTTGTTACAATGGAGACTAAGGGAGGAACTAATTGACCTATAAATTTGATGATGTAAGGTACTATAAACGTGTATTTGGAGAGTTCTTTGTGGCAGTGGATAATGTTGAAAAGAACTCATCTGTGGCTGTTCAAGCATCTGACTACCATCGCTTTGGATGGTTACTTTTCTTGGCACTTCGTGTACATGCTTTTAGCCGTTTTAAAGATTTGGTGACTTGCACCAATGGTTTGATTTCTATCCTGGTATGTTAGATTGTGATATTACTTCATTCTTCGCCACTGTTTCATATCATTTTCTCTTCAATAGTGTTGTATGAAGATAACTGTTGGAACTTGTAAAACTTTAAAAAAAAAATTAAAGTGCTTCTTGGCCTTTGAGGGTTTTCATGATATGCAGTGTGTATTAGTTAACTACTTTTGCTCCTTTATGTTCTGTTTAGGCTCTTTTTCGAGTAAAGGAAGGCAACTGTCTTACTTGCTTTTATCTATTTTTTATAGGCAATCTTGATTATTCATGTTCCTGCGCGATTTCGAAATTTCAACATTAATGACTCTTCACGCTTCGGTAATAGCTGTTCTCCTCTCATCCCACTATTTTATTTGATTTTATCCATTCTCTTGTCCTGTGCTGCCTATTTTGGTGTGTAAACTATTTATTCTGATTTTCTTCCTGTTCAAATTTCTTAGTTAAGAAGAGTAACAAAGGTGTGGACCTCCTGGCGTCTCTCTGCAATATTTATAACAATTCAGAAGATGAATTGAAGAAAACCATGGAGAAAACCAATAATTTAATCGCCAATATATTGAAGAAGCAACCTTGCTTGGCATCTCAATGTGAAGCTGAAAACCTGGAGAATTTTGATAGAGGTTTATTTCGATTTATACATACACACATATATAAACTTTTATGCATCAGGAGAATAGATGATGTCATTAACTGGTGCTTACTATCCTCTGTTTTGCAGATGGGTTGACCT
This sequence comes from Arachis ipaensis, assembly GCF_000816755.2. Classification (NCBI taxonomy): domain Eukaryota; kingdom Viridiplantae; phylum Streptophyta; class Magnoliopsida; order Fabales; family Fabaceae; genus Arachis; species Arachis ipaensis. Next base: position 131,395,722 of record NC_029790.2, on the reverse strand, counting down.
ATTTTAGAGATTTGATGGAGGAGTCATCTCTTCCTTCCAGTTTAAATATCTTGGAGAAAGATTATGATGACATGATTCGCAACAAGGGTGAATTAGATGAAAGGCTGTTCATCAATGAAGATGACAGCTTGTTAGCTTCTGGAAGTTTGTCTGGGGGTTCTGTTTCTGCAAGTGGTGTAAAGGTATGTTTGAAGGGGGAAAAATTGAGATTTACTTCTGCAATATATTTGCAAATACCTAATTATCTATTATTGTGCTCTGTAGCGGAAATTTGATACAATGGCATCACCCGTAAAGACTATTACAAGTCCACTCTCGCCCCACCGCTCCCCCTCATCTCATGCTAATGGCATTCCAGGCAGTGTAAATTCAAAGATGGCAGCGACTCCTGTAAGCACAGCAATGACTACTGCAAAGTGGCTTCGTAGTCTCATATCACCACTTGCATCAAAGCCATCACAAGAGCTTGAGCGTTTCTTGACATCATGTGACAGGGATGTCACAGGTGATGTGGTGCGCAGGGCACAGATCATATTGCAGGCAATATTTCCCAGCAGTCCTCTTGGAGAACGATGTGTAACTGGAAGCCTGCAAAGTGCGAGCCTGATGGACAATATTTGGGCAGAGCAACGTAGATTGGAGGCCTTGAAGTTATACTATAGGGTATTGGAAGCAATGTGCAGAGCAGAATCCCAAATACTACATGCAACTAATTTAACATCACTACTAACTAATGAGAGGTTCCATCGGTGTATGCTTGCCTGTTCTGCGGAACTTGTTCTGGCAACTCATAAGACTGTAACAATGCTGTTCCCTGCAGTATTGGAGAGGACTGGAATTACAGCTTTTGATCTTAGCAAGGTGATCGAAAGTTTCATTAGACATGAAGAATCTCTCCCAAGAGAATTAAGACGACATTTGAATTCCTTGGAAGAACGACTCTTGGAGAGTATGGTATGGGAAAAGGGTTCATCGATGTATAACTCTTTAGCTGTCGCTAAACCTTCACTTGCTGCGGAAATAAATCGTCTCGGACTATCAGCTGAACCAATGCCATCATTGGATGAAATTGCAATGCATATTAATTTCTCTTGTGGAGGTTTGCCTCCTGTGCCTTCCTTGCCTAAGTTCGAGACGTCACCAAGTAATACTTCTATTTTCATAGCTTGAAGATTTCATGTCACATTTTCTTGTTCTCATATAATTGTGGTTCATCAGTCCTTAAGAGTTCTTATGGTTACTTGTGATGTTCCATAAAATTATTGCTTGCTCTTAGTGAATTTCATTGTAAGATATCTGTCAATGAATTGATTTCAGCTCAGAATGGGGATACAATGTCACCAAAACGACTCTGTACAGAGTATCGAAATTCTTTTGCTTCACCAGTGAAAGATCGCCTTCTTCCCTTCAGCAATCTTAAATCAAAGCTACCCCCACCTCCTCTACAGTCAGCATTTGCCAGGTAAACACTGGCAGCACCTTTCAAGTTTTTAGATTTTACCACTATCTGTTGTCTTCTTTTTGTTTCTCTTTGCTGACTGTTTCTTCTCTGCAGTCCAACAAAACCAAATCCAGGAGGTGGAGGAGAAACATGTGCAGAAACTGGGATTAATATATTTTTTGGCAAGGTATTTGACTTTAATTGTTAACAAGGAGTTGTAAGCAAGCTATATATGTATTAATAATTGGTGACAAAGGTGCATATGTAGATACATAGGTTCCTTAATTCAGTGAGCTGAAAGGAAAATGCTGTAACAATTGTGCATGTGCTCCCTACTTATTCAATGTGACAACTAGAATTTCAGGATGTTTTTGTTGTTGTCGTTGTTACAAACCAAATGCCTTTTGGAATAGCATCATTGCATAGCCCCCATCTTTTTTGTTTCATGATGACAGGGCAGCTACCCTGTGTTTAAGGTTGACTTTTTTTTGGTTGCTTCACCAAACCATTATAATAAGCATTACATCTTGTATGCAATTTCTGTTTTTTGCAGATTATTAAGTTGGGAGCAGTCAGAATAAGTGGCATGGTTGAAAGGTTACAGTTATCACAACAGATAAGGGAGAATGTATACTGTCTTTTCCAGCAAATCCTTAATCAACGGACATCTCTCTTCTTCAACCGCCATATTGACCAAATCATTTTGTGTTGCTTTTATGGAGTTGCTAAGGTTTCCATTTTGTTTTAGTAACTCATAATTGCAGTGTTTATTCTGTTATTACCAATGTTCTCATCCTGTGGTGTTTTGCAGATTTCTCAACTGAATCTAACTTTCAAGGAGATCATATACAACTATAGAAAGCAACCACAGTGCAAACCACAAGTCTTTCGCAATGTATTTGTGGATTGGTCATTGACACGCCGAAATGGGGTATGTAACTAAAATTTGATGCTTACATGAACTATCCCTTCAGAATCATAACCTTATATAATGATCTGGATGGAAGCAGAGAAGAGGACAGGAGCATGTGGATATCATTGCATTCTACAATGAAGTATTCATTCCCACTGTGAAACCACTTCTAGTAGAACTTGGGCCTGCAGAAATCACTACAAAAAACAGCCGGATGCCTGAAGTGAATGTTAAAAATGATGGTATATGATTTTTTTTATTTTATTGTTTTATTTATATCTGGCATATTAATTCAATCTGATGATTTGTGTACCTTTTTTTTTTTTTGCTGGCCTTTTAGCTCAATGTCCTGGATCTCCTAAAATATCATCTTTCCCAAGTCTTCCAGATATGTCACCAAAAAAGGTGTCTGCCACACGCAATGTATATGTCTCTCCACTACGATCATCCAAGGTACTTGTTCATTTATTGGCTATATGGCTTTCCTCTTTGGACTCCTTTTCTTTCCAGTATCTTTTAATTTTTAATGCTGTACAGTATACAGTCTACTGACATCATGCTGTAAAATGAAGCAGCATGTGAGGACTTTGATTTTTTACAATTATTGGTGTGTTGAATAATTATGTCGGTATTATGCATTCAACTCTTTTCCCAGTCACTTTTTTAGATCACAGATTGATATGATGTCTATGTGCGACAAGTTTGTGACTAGAAACCACTGTTAAGGAAACAAAATCTGTTTTGGTGGAAAAAATTATTGTAATGCAATGAATGCATGTTTGAAGATAAAGGCTGGCTTCTTCATTAAACATATTTGTTAAAATTACATGATGCTGGGTAGTTTATTAGTTTTTGTCGTGTTCTGCAACTTCTGTTGGGTCGTTGGTTTATACTCCTTGTTCAAATCCAAATCCAATTCCGGAGTCTCACCAGGGTACATTGGCGAATTGGGATCTTGGATGGATGAGAATGGAGGGAAGGGAATGATTTCATGAGTAACATAGAGTTATTTTACTCTTCAAGCCCTTTCCATCCCTCCCTTTTCCTCTTAAGATCCAACAAAAACACTGGAACACCAACCGCCAATATGTTCCCTTGATCCACTGCATTTTACCTGATGTGGTAGCATATTTACCATAGACATCAACCTAATAGCAAAATGTGTTCATTAATGGTTTGTGCAGATGGATGCTCTAATATCACATAACTCAAAAAGCTATTATGCATGTGTTGGGGAGAGCACTCATGCATATCAGAGCCCTTCAAAAGACCTGACCGCCATCAATAATCGTTTGAATGGGTATGCTTTCCTTGAGTTATTGATGATTGAATCTTGTTATTACCATAAAATATGTTGTTCTTATTTAGTCTGGTTCTATTGTAGCAACCGGAAGGTCAGAGGTTCGCTCAATTTTGATGACATGGATGTCGGCTTGGTTAGCGACTCAATGGTTGCGAACAGCCTCTATCTGCAAAATGGAAGTTGTGCATCGTCGTCGGGTGCACCCATGAAGTCCGAGCAACCTGACTCTTAAGTTTAATGTTAGTGTAAATTCCCATTTCTCTTCCTTTCTCAACACACTGGATGAATCAAATACTAGATAGTTTGAGACGGGGGTTTCGTAGGAGCGGTGACAGAATGCCGCCACTGCCCCCTTGTACTTTTTTGTCTGACTTGGTGTTTTATTTTTTTAAGTTAGGTCTCTGATTAGGTTCTGGTAATTTATGTTTATTACCTGCTTTTTGGGCTGGGGTTTTCAAGCAAATAGCAATGCAGCGCTCAGAAATATAATTCACTTGCCACTTACCAAAAAAAAATATATATATAATTCACTTGCCTAAATAGATATGATTAAGAGTAAAATTCCAAATTGGTGCCAAAATTTTTATCAGTGGCCACTTTAATACCTAACCTTTGCTTATTAGTGCCTGTCTATCGATTTGTAAGTTTAGGGACTAATTGACTAATAAATAAAGATTAAGGATGAAAGTGGCCAAGTTTGTGGATCAATTTGTGATTTATTCTAATTAAAATCTTTAAAAATACAAGTAATAATGGTTCTTAGATAAAGGAAATAATTTCTGAAATTCGTAATCAGTAAGTTATGTTAATGTATCAAATATCTTGTACTTAGCTGTTATTTTATCCTTTTTACAAAGATTGGGAAAACTCGAAGTCGTAGTGGTTTAGTGTAATCTTATTTAGTTAAGGATTTTGCTATATATTTAAATATTTTTATCAATCAAGTTTAACTAAGTTGATTT
>NC_029790.2:131388363-131391092 GCF_000816755.2 Arachis ipaensis | reverse complement strand
AGAAATTTTTTTAGTTTTGATATTGAAATTTATTAAGGTTATGAATTATTTATTAAATCGTATTTTTTCTTCAAAAGTTATTGGGGTTATTATGGATAAATAGAAGAATGAAACAAAAAGTTGCCTAATTTTTTTTTGATTGATTTTTCTTTTGTTTTTATTCTTCTTAAAGAGTGAAACAATAAGAGTGAAAAAAAACTATAAAAACAAGTTGTTTGGAAAAATTATAAAAAAATAATACCAAAATTTTTTATTTGTGACATAGGAATTGTTTAGTTTTAACATGGAAATTCTTTAAACATGACTCAAAACATAATGTTGCAGTTTTTTTTTATTCTTTTTTAGAAGATGAAGATAATGACGACAAGATTAAAAAAGAATTATGCAAAAGTATAAAATAGAATGTCGCATTTTTTTTCAAATTCTTATTTTTGAAGAAGACTACGATGATTATGACATTGCAGAAAAAGAAAGAAGAGGAGGATGATGATGATGGAGGAAGAGGATGTGATAATGATAATGAAAGAAGAGGAGAAGGAAGAAGAAAAAGAAATACGCTTAAGAAAAGATTTTGTTGTCTAATATTTTTATTTAGTTAACCAAACAAAGAGTATCATCTTAAAGTTTAATATATGACAATGATATAGGAATGTACGGACAAAATACGCATACAGAATTTTGATTTGATTTGACTTGGTTAAAAAAAAGATTTGATTGTCTAGTATTTCTATTTAATTAACCAAGCAAAATCTTAAAATTTAAGGTATGACTATTATATACATGAACTACAGGTTAATTCGTTTATATTTTTATTCTATATACAATTATATATATTTCGACAATACTCTTATGTCATTCTGTAGAAAAGTTATTGAAACTTAACCTTTGGTGTTGTTAAATAATCTATTTACATCAAACTTCCATTTAAGAATTAATTTTATGCACGTTATTTTTACAAAAACCGTAACAGTTCGGTGTATTACCATGATTACCAAAAAGAATAGAAATATAGCTTTCAAGTACTAAAGCTCTCTTTCATGTAGCACGATATGAATCTGATATTATAATAATCATTATTCGATAAAAAAAGGGCAGCACCATAACACCTATTGTTCTGAATCTGTCATTGCATAATATGATCACGTGAATAGTGACATGAATTTTCAGTAAGTTACACAATATAGTTGGCTAGATAGAAACAATAACATAAAATTCATATTAATAAACTTGGTATAGAACGTCAGTGTCCCCACGTACTTGAAGCTGCCAAAGAAAAAAAATATATCAGAATTATGGATCTAATCTATTAAATTTGACCATATTTAGAGCACAAAGAAACCAATAAGAATCATATTTCATAACAAAAAGAATTAGCATGGTGTAAGTGGTTTACCTTGTCTTGACATAGTCCAATTCTTATCGCCTCCAACTTGCCAAAAGAAATATCCTTTCAATCCCAAAGACTTAGAATATTGAACCTTCCTTGTCATGGAAGGTGCATCATCATAGCTCATCCAAGTAGTGCCAGCATAAGTGTAATAAGACACAGCTGACCTATCAAACACAACTGTAGCCTTATTCTTTTTATTAAATTCCAAAATATCATTATAATTCATAGTACCATCCGTGCCATCGGCTGCTCCAACTGCGGGCGCTCCGTCCCCATGAACTTTCGGATCTTGGAGCTTCCACGCTCGCCCGTAAAGCGGTAACCCGAAAACCAGCTTTGAGGGCGGGACGCCGGACTGGATCCAAGATCCGAGACCAAATTGGGTGCTTATATTGGACTTAGGATCAAATAAAGCATTATTGTAGCCAGTGAAATTGGACCATGCACCATGGTAATCAAAGCACATAGGGCTGGCCCAATCCAAGTAATCTTTAATAGCTTGGGCCGGATAAGACCTTGGGCCAGGCCCAATAAGTACAATTGTGTGAGCATAGTACACAGCTGCGGTCAAAAGCAAACGTAGCCTTCTATGAACCTTGGCTTCCAAAACCACAGCCTGGTGCCATTCTTTGAACAACAAAGCAAGGTTTGCCATGTCTTGTTCATTTTCAGGGAACTCCCAATCCAAGTCTAGCCCGTCAAAACCGTATTGACGGGCCACTTGGATTGTCGAGTTTATGAAGGCTGCACGGCTTTTTACCGTGCTAGCCATCAAAGAAAATAAGGTAGCATTGCTGGCACCCCCTCCGATGGACAATATGGTCTTGACGGGAGGGTTCCGGTTGCTTAAACCATTGATGAATTGAGGTATGTAGTTTTGGTCGGAGGATGTGATTATGAGATTGAAGGTGTTTGGTTCTGGCTCTACAAAGGCATAGTAGATGTGTGTGAAGTACCTTGTGTCAATGGAAGAAGGTGAGAGGGAATTACCTGAAGGCCAATATCCAGCTTTAACTGATCCTGAATAATATGGCGATGGAATTGGATGTTGCAATGATTCAGTTTGGAAACTCATGAGTATAACCAAAAGGGTTGTGAAAAATGTGACCATGCTTGTTGTCATGATTGGAGTTATTATTAAAAGAATGTATATCAAGTTGGGTAATTGGTCATATATATATATATAACAAACTTGTCATGGTCATTGACATTTATATATATTGTGTCAGGCTAGATATTCCAACTATTCAAATTATTCTTATACCACTTGTCCGATAAAAGTTTTTGTCACAACCCAAAAAATAATACAGTTGTTGATAAAATTGTAACTTTATTTACT
>NC_029790.2:131386929-131388357 GCF_000816755.2 Arachis ipaensis | reverse complement strand
GCAATTGGAGGGTTGTGGTTCACACTTTTGTGAAGAGTGGGCTTGGAGCGTGGCATATTTAGGAGTTGGGAACGAGTCAAACAAACAGAGACAAACAAAGTTGGACATGATAAACAATATAATAAAAGTCAAAAACGTCTAGATTAATTAAAGGTCCACTGCGCCTAGATAAATTCAATATTTTCTTATTTCTTATTACGTACCTATCATACAGCAATATCATTGTTAACTATTATGATCCTATCTACAGCATGTGAACTGCCAAGGGTTAACTTAATAATCTCTTATTATTGGTTAGAATAAATTATTTTTGTTTGATTACTTTGACGTAAAGAGATCCTTTTGACTTTATAATATCATGCAGCAGCTAATGCAAGGCGCTTATGGACATTCATTATTTTCCCCTTTATTCTTTTCTGGTACATTGACCGGCAAGATTTTTTTTTGAATTGTTTGTAAAATTCTCGATTCTAAGAAAGGAAAGTCTAGGAAGCCAGCAGATTTATTAAAATTTGGCCAGTACTTAACTAGTAAAAGAAAAATGAGTGATTTTTTGTCATTAGATGAAATCTTATACTATTAAATATATTATTAATGGTTAATTAATGACTACAATTCACAAAATCTATTGACCCCTAGCACTCAAATGAAGTCAGCATTCAGTATTTACAACACTATAAATCCAAAAATTACAACAATTTAAATTTAAAAAAAAAACAATCAAAACAAAGATTAACACACCCAAATATGATAATACAACAATACAAAAACAAATACTTATTACCAAACACAATCAATACCTAACGTCTTTGCAATTTATTTACAGAAAGACAGAATATGACTCCACAATAAACAAGACTCCGATACGACTCCATAAAAAAAACATTTGAAGACTTATACCATAACCGATTACTAATATTTTTTGTAAATACATCAGACTCACTCTTTTTTTTTGTGGTGGTATTGCGTTTAAAAATGGAAAACAATTATTATTTTGTTTTATATAATGTTGAAAATTAAAAAAAAAAATGAAAGCAAACACGATATGTTCTGGATGGTTTGAGCACTGTGGAAGGAAAAGGTCAACTGAATTGGTGATTGGAGGAAAGTAATTGAGTAATTAAACACTATCTTTCTTATTAGTGCGACGGCTGCAACTTAGTGCATTAGTTATGTGCCCACCACTTATTCACATTATAAGGATATCATTAACCTATAATAATATTCACAAAACTCATGTCCTATACTTATTAATTTATTATTAAACTCGATTTGGTTATTGGCACTAGGTCATCGATGGATGCTTCAACCATTACATTACGGTTTGAGATACAACAATTTATATATTTTTATTAGTTTAAATTGCGGAAATAAGTAAATTTATAATATATAATTAAAATTTTTGTGATTAAAATATTTAGACTAGTA
>NC_029790.2:131379100-131386866 GCF_000816755.2 Arachis ipaensis | reverse complement strand
ACTTATAGAAAACATATTATAAATATAAATATTTATATATCTTTCTATTAAATTAAACTGTTAAGAATCGTAGTATTTTATAAGGAGAGTTGTTTGTTATTTGGAGAGGTTTTTTTTTAACATGAAACTCAGGACAAAGAGACATTATATGTGAGACAGACTGTGTGGAGGCTTTTACTATTGTCAATAAAATTTACATGATTGTTCTGGGTTTATTGATCATTTTGTGTTAAAAATCCGAGATGATATCTTAAAAATAGCGTGCTGATCTTCAGTTGATCTTGAGAGATATAAATATAGTAGCAGATATCATGGTAAAAATTGTAATGAGGACCCTTTCTTCTCAAATAGAACTTTTATTACCTTAAAAGGAATTTAAGAATAGTATTCGGTAAAACTGTCTTTCTTAAACAGTTTCTTGGTTATTTTTCCTTTTTTAGTTGTTGCTTATTTTTTTTGAAGTCACCAAAAAATTAAACTGTTGAATAAATACTTTCATGACAATGGTGAGTAATATATATTTTTTATTTGTTGATGTGTATTTCAATGTAATTAATCAATTGGTCCATTCAATTTGTCCACATAGCTTAAAAGGTTTAAAACTCAGTGGCAAGATGACCGACAGTTTGTTTCTAATCGGATTTTTATGCTGGACAATATGTTATCCACAAGATTTATTCAATAATTTTTTCTTTTCAAGTAAACCAATCAATAAATAAATTGAATTTTAAATTTTTTAAAACTTTTAATTTAATAATAATTAATTTTTCATATTATTATTTTACCAATTCCTTCGTTCGAGGGGAGTTTGATTTAATAAATTTTTCTTTTTTAAATAGGTTAATTAATACTTCGAGCTACAAAATTTTCTGTCTTTAATAAGAAAAATGCTATAAGTATATAAAAAATCAATAACTAAATCAGTTATCATGTATTAAAAAATATAAAACAATAAACAAAAATGTAGTGTACGACTATCTTCTTTTAAATATCATAACCGTACGATAAAGGTTTTAAGACAGGATGTTATAGAAAAGTCAAAGATCCAACAGCAAAAATGAAAGCAACTTGGTCATGCATGCATGTTTATATGGAGCCTTTAAGTGGATTCTGATTAATCCATCTATAAAGCTGCATATCAGCCTTTGTTATGACAATTAATTATCAGATTATCATTTAAAATGTGTCCCTATGAATTGATGGGTTAGTATAATTAATCTCCATGAAGAATCAAACATTATGCATTTATGCAATAATATCTCGTTTTTTAAATTTAAAAGGAAAACATACTAAAAGAATTACATGCATCTTTTATATATATTTTTGGTTTTAGAAATATTAACCTCAGCATCCTTATTATAACCTCCCAACTAGTTTTTCTGTAAGTTATTAATTAATTATTCGTTGCATACACCAAGATATTTCAACTTCTTAAAAATACTAATGTAAACATAAGCACTCTAACAGGAAAGTCTATGGAGGTGGTGGACACCATGACAAGGAGGAAGATTAACATTATGTGCCTACAATAAACGATATAGGTTGGTGCAAAGGCTAGGGAGTTGGATACTTTTGGTTTCAAACTTTGGTATACAGGAAATGTGAAGAATAGGAATGGGGTTGGAATAATTGTGGATAAGCAGTGGAAGAAGGACGTAGTGGATGTCAAGAGGGTGGGAGATCGGATCATCTCTATCAAATTTGTGGTAGAGGGAGGTGCTTTCCATGTGATTAGCACCTATGCACCGCAAGTGGGTTCGGACGAACAACACAAGATAATGTTTTGGGAGGATCTAAAGAGTTTGGTTCAAGGCATACCTTTGGGAGATAAGATTTTCTTAGGAGGAGATTTAAATGGCCATGTTGGGAGAGAAGTGACTGGATATGGGAGTATTTACGGAGGCCATGGTTTCGGGGTGACCAATGCCGAGGGTAAAACTATTTTGGATTTTTCCTCAACTTTTGATCTTTTCATCGCAAATACATGTTTTAAAAAGAGAGACGAACATCTTATAACCTATAAGAGTGGCATGACAAGCTCTCAAATCGACTTCTTCTTGTTGAGGAGAGTCGACCGAAAATTTTGCATTAACTGTAAAATTATCCCGGGAGAGAGTTTGACAACACAACATAGGGTGCTCGTCATGGATTTTCGCGTTGAGCAAAAGTTGAGGAAAAGACATCATACGAAGAACCCAAGAATGAGGTGGTGGCAGATGAAAGGTGAGGAACAAAAAAGCTTCCTAAGACAGGTAGGAGAAGAGGCAAAGTGGGATGGGAATGGAAGCGCGGAAGAGATGTGGAGGGAGATGGCAGAAGTTATTAGAAGAACAGCAAAAGAAAGTTTTGGTGAATCTAAAGGAATAGGACCAAGAGACAAGGAGTCCTGGTGGTGGAATGCGAGTATACAAGAAAAGATAAAGATAAAAAGGGAATGCTTTAAAGAGTGGTTTTTATGCCGCAATGCAGATAACTGGGAAAAATATAAGGCGGCTAAGAAAGAGACAAAAGTGGCTGTAAGTGAAGCAAGAACAAGAGCATATGAGGGTCTCTATCAGTCTTTGGGCACGAAAGAAGGAGAAAAAGGTATATATAGAATCGCAAAGAGTCGGGAAAGAAGAACGAGAGATTTGGATCAAGTTAAGTGCATAAAGGATAAGGATGGAGAGGTGTTGGTTCAAGAGGAGAAGATTAATGAAAGGTGGAAGAACTACTTCTACGAGTTATTTAATGAGGGACAAAAGACTCTTCCGAGCCTTGGTCGATTATGCACAAGGGAAGAAGACCAAAAATTTGACTACTATCGAAGGATTTGAGACTTTGAGGTAAAAGAGTCTCTAAAGCAGATGAAAAATGGCAGGACAGTAGGACCTGATAATATCCCGATTGAGGTTTGGAAGGGTCTTGGAGAAAAAGGCATCAACTGATTAACCAAGCATTTTAATGAGATTTTAAGGTCAAAGAAGATGCCTGATGAGTGGAGAAAGAGTACATTGGTACCTATCTACAAGAATAAGGGGGATATACAAAGTTGCGGAAACTATAGAGGGATTAAGCTTATAAGTCATACTATGAAGTTATGAGAAAGGGTGATAGAACGGAGGTTGAGAAAAGAGACACAAGTAACAGAGAACCAATTTGAATTTATGCCAGGCAGATCTACCACTGAAGCGGTATACCTATTAAGAAGGATGATGGAGAGGTATCGTAGTAATAAAAGGGATCTACATATGGTGTTTATTGATTTGGAAAAAGCGTATGATAGGGTACCAAGGGAGGTCTTATGGAAGGTTTTAGAAAAGAGGAGAGTAAGGATCGCATATATTCGGGCAATTAAAGACATGTATGATGGGGTCATAACTAGTGTGAAGACTCAAGGTGGTGTGACAGAGGAATTCCCTATTGGTATAGGATTACACCAAGGATCATCCTTAAGTCCATACCTTTTCACATTAGTCTTGGAAGTACTCACAGAGCACATCCAAGAGCCTGTGCCATGGTGCATGCTTTTTGCCGATGATATCGTCCTTATGGGAGAGTCAAGGGAAGACCCAAATAAGAAGTTGGAGTTATGGAGAGAAGCTCTAGAAGTGTATGGTCTGCGCATAAGCTATAGCAAGACGGAATATATGGAATGTAAGTTCAGTTTGAGAAGGGAAAACCCCAATATAGAGGTGAAGATTGGAGAAAACATCCTACGAAAAGTTAAAAGTTTTAAGTATCTTGGGTGTATCATACAGGATAATAGAGAGATTGAACAGGATGTAAATCATAGGATTCAAGCAGGTTGGTCAAAATGGCGGAGTGCATCTGGTTTTATATGCGACAAAAAAGTGCCTTTAAAACTTAAAGGTAAATTCTATCGCACCGCTATAAGACCAGCTATGCTGTATGGTATGGAGTGTTGGGCGGCTAAAGGGGAACACGAACATAAGCTGAGTGTGGCAGAGATGAAGATGTTGAGATGGATGAGTGGTCATACGTGATTGGATAAAATAAGGAATGAAGATATAAAGGAGAGGGTTGGAGTAGCACCCATTGTGGAAAAGATGGTTGAATCGCGTCTCAGGTGGTTTGGACATGTGAGAAGAAGACCGATAGAACATTCAGTCAGGAGGGTGGATGAGATGGAAGATGGACAAAGAGCGAAAGACAGAGGAAGACCTAAGAAGACCATCCACGAGGTGGTCAAACGAGATCTACATGTAAACGGTCTCTCTGTAGACATGATACATGACAGAGCACAATGGCGTTGTTTGATTCATGTAGCCGACCCCACTTATTAGTGGGACAAGGCTTTGTTGTTGTTGTTGTTGTTGAAAAAAAGCTTAGCACAATAGAGTGAAGCAGGAAAAAAAAAATATAAAATACAACTAAAAACACAAGACAATGAACACAGTAAAAGTATAATCCGTTGTCATTTTCGTTATAACTATCAACAATCAAACGGATCAATACCACATCATTTTCTATAACTCAAAAACAACCTATTTATAATTCCATCAACATTTGTTTTTGAGTTTGGAAGAACTCTCTGCTATTATAACTCAAATTTTATTTTACATGTCAGCAGTTATTAATGATGTATCATTAAAAAATTAAAAGGAGTGTTAGAAAGTTAGTAAGTTTTATAATTTGTAGTTATCAATTAGTTATTTTTAGTGTTTTTAATGGTACGAAATTATATCTAATGGTATAGAATTATTTACTTTTTTTTATTGATTAAATGTTAGCCAAATTTTAATAAAACTGCTGGCTCGTAAACTTTCTCAAAAATTAATAGAAATATACACCATCTAAACTTACTACAATAAAAACTAATAATAATTATAAAGAACGGTAATGATAATTTGTATTAAATGATTTAATTGTAATTGGTTTTTTATTTTTGTTAAGTCATTTATCATCATTTAATGGAAATACAAAACTTGAAAGCTACCCTAATATGGTTTTATTTTCATTAATTCAATTACTTTCGTTCAAAATTCACAACTCTAATACCATTGCAAGCACAATTAAAAATTCAGAATAGGCCAAAAAATTTTACAAGAAGTCATTTTTATCATTGCAAATAATATGGCAATTGAATTCGACCTTAATACGGTACTTATGGTAGAAGGTACTGATGAAGAATTTGAACAACAGACGGACTCACCCGACGAGGTTGTTGTCAATCAACCAATTTTTGAGGATATGAAAAATCACACTAGTTTTGATGAGGTATGGTAATAAACCGATTTTTTTTTGTGTTTTTATGTGTATTTATAATTATATTATACTACTATGTTCATATACATAATATTCATACGTTCATATACATAACATCCATAATTACATACAACTAACATCTAAAAATTAAATTCATATTTATTAGATATTACATCCATACACGTATCATTTTTTAGTTATTGCATAAGTAACTATAAAGTTAATACAAATGTTTTTAAATTTTATCATAATTGAATTTAAAAAAATGTCAAATTCTTAAATTAATTTATTCAATTGATAAATTTACTCATAACATCCATAAAGTCATATACATAACATCCATAATTTCATATTAATAACATCCATAATTTATACTCATAATATTCATAATTTCATAGCTATGATGTCTATAATTAATAAATTTTTATAATTAATATTATCAAATTTTAAACTATACGTCTTATTGTATTTTTCAAATTATCTCATATGTCCACTAGTAGGTCATGATTCTAATTATTTTAATATTTTTATTTAATATTTATATGTATTCTTATTTATTGATTTTAATATGACGAGTTAATAATTATTTTTAAATTTTTGTTTATATTTTATATTTTATATTTTATTTTTTAATAGTCTATATATAAAATATAAGTTGTATAGTAGAAATTGTTAAAATTTTTTAATTTAACTTCTATAATTTTTGCATAAAATTATTGCATTTAATGAATAATAATGTGATTGAGAGATGTTAGGGATTTAATTTGAGAAAAACTGAAATTAATTTTGGAAAGAACATTAATAACTCCAAATATACAGTAAAATAGTAGGTGATAAAAAGGATAAATGATAAGAAAGTATATATCACTTGCTTATAAAAAAAATAAAAATTTTTACATGACATTTCTATATTATAATTATTTTTTGGCAAAATAGTAGGTGATAAAAAGGATAAATGATAAGAAAGTATATATCACTTGCTTATAAAAAAAATAAAAATTTTTACATGACATTTCTATATTATAATTATTTTTTGGCTAGCTAGCATCACTTTCTTACAAATCACAATGTGGCAAACAATAAATAGTTTACAAATATCTTACTTTATGAACACATAGGAATTGAATAAGAATTTATGCGTTTTAATATAATAGCAACATCTAAAATTCCCCAGGCGGTTCATCAAAATTCTTAGCTTAACGACATAATAACATGTCAATTACTATATTGTTGTTGGCCCTATGAAGATACCAACAATTACCAACACCCTCACAAGCAACCTTCATTGTAACTCCAAGGCCATTATCTTATAAATAATATATATAATATTGCTCGGATTATATTCCATCCATCTTCATATATAACGAAATTATATTAGTTTATAATATTATTGTTCTGTTCATAAAGTGCTAATTAAGTAGACGAATGATGCTATGAAAATTTGTAGAGTGATATTTCAGTCTCAACTTTCAAGTAAAAAATATTCTTTACATGAAAATTAAATATTATTATTCCATAGGTATCAACCACAATTCTACTAACATTGTATCTGTACTATGTAAAAATAGGTTTGAATATTAAAAATTATAATAGAAAAGAAATATGTGAATCGTAAAATGTCTTAAGATATTTTTTCTCTTCGAATTTCTTTTTTACCCAATAAATTCTTTTCTTTTCTATTTTTAATTATCTAATTCTACTAGATCCAGCTATTTTCTACACCGTTACATATTATATCACTAATAACTTTACCAACCAAAAGAGGTGCATCCTCTTAATCTGAGAATATACTTGATCATATTAACCCTGTTTTCTTTTTGGTTATTATATAGATTAGATTCTTTTTATGCTTTTTATAAAAATTAGATATTTTGTTGATCAAGTATGTTAAGGTCTACCTCGTCAATCAACAATAAAATGCAATATATATGTAGTCGATATAATGAATTTGTTTTATAATAGAATTTAATTTTGATGCAGTATCAGATTAAAATAGTTTTATACGTACATTCAGTAAAAATAATTAACTTAAATATAATATATTAAGAGACATATGATTTTACTACTTGAGCCAGATGTCAGCTGCATTCTTTCACATTTCTAAACTTTTTTTTTTCTTTTCTTTTTTTTTTTTTGGGTCAGGAACTTTCTTCTCTTTTATTTTCGATCAATTCATTGTCATAAACATCTTCAAATGACAACATGAGAAACCAAATTTATTACACGTAAACAATTTGCACCCATAATGGTTTTTCTTGTCTTTAAAAGATCAAGTCTTGTTGGACTTTTCATTTTTTTTTGGTATACTGTTGGACTTTTCATTTTATTCAATCCCTTTCGCATTGATGTTTATTGGGCTACTTCTAGAGACTAAGCTGAGTCCATAAAAGAAAAAACCAAAAGTGACTAGGCCTTAGGTTGATTTTTGATAGCTGTATTTCGTTCTATATGCTTTTTCTAGAAAAAAAATAGACTATTAAATATTAAATGTCACTAATAAACTATAAATATCTTAGAAAAGTAAGTACCTTTCTTTCATAATAAGTTTTTTTTTTTAA
>NC_029790.2:131377392-131378394 GCF_000816755.2 Arachis ipaensis | reverse complement strand
AGATAATTTTTTACTATTTTTTGTCTTCTTATATTAACATAATTTATTTGTGTGGACATAAAAAGTTTGCTATTTTTTTAATTTTTGGGTGACTATTGCTAACTAATTTTTTAACTAAATTGTGATAGGTTAACTCATGAAAATACATTTGAAATAATTTTTTTTAAAGAGAAGAAAGAAAAACAATAAAAAGCAAAAAAGAAAAAAGAAAAAGAAAGAAGAGAAAAAAAGATTATATATTAAATACTGAAGCAAGTATATTTAGATATCATTAATCCTATTTTGAACCTTTAATTTATCTTGCTAGTTGGAGAGTTTTCTGTTTTAGGTCTTTTAAAAAAAATTAGAAAATAAAACTTAGTGTTGTATTTTAATAATAAAAAAGTGCTATGTAATATATAATGATGTTACTTATTAATCTGAAAAGAATAAAGTAAAATTGATCTTATTTTTAATAATTATATAGAATTGAACTGTTGGAACTCAATGAATATCTCATGATTTCATAGGAGAAGACAGATAAAAATGGGGTTTTCAATTCCTATTGAGAATTGTGTGGGGCATGGTTTCAACTACTTAGTAACAAAGCTTCCAACAAATTGATTATGATGCCCACCACCACAACATCATATCTATGCATTTCAACTTCATGATGGAAGAAATTAATGTAATCATGGCTCTATCTCAATGGATCAACTTTAATTAATTTACAGTATATACCTTTTTGAACTTCAGTTAGCACCAAGTTTGTTTCTAGTTTCCTCTAGGGTTTGTTTTGGAAAATGTTGAATATAAATAGTGATAAATTATAAAATTACCTTATAAACTTAATAAATATTGCAAAACATCAATATCTTAGCTCAATATAAATAGTGAATAATGTGTATTTATTTCATGAGCTATATCTCTCCTAATAGATTATGTAAATGGTGTTATTTTTTAGAGAAATAATATATTAAAAATTAATTTTTAAATATTTTATTCATAAAAATTTTGATATTA
>NC_029790.2:131376672-131377287 GCF_000816755.2 Arachis ipaensis | reverse complement strand
AAACTGTGATTTAAATTAAACCTACATAATAGAGGTGTAGATCAAATTCAAACTCACTCCAAAAATATCTTTACTAAGTTTTTATCTGTTTTCTTCTTTTAATCAATTTTTGGACAAACTCAAACTAACTCTAAAAGTATCTTTGAGTTTGAGAGAAGATGATAGAAAAAAAGATCAAATTAATAATTAAAATTGACTAAGATTTTAATGTAGTCGAAAAATCAGTTAGCAAAACATAATGTAGTTATATGAGCTAGCTTAGTAGCATAGTTTTCTCTACTCAGCATTAGTTTTTTTATCATTCATTCAATACGAATATATATATACATTTCTGATTCATCTAAGAACAGAATTTCATATCTTCCTTTACTTTCTTAACTACAAATACATTTCTGATTCATCTAAGAACAGAATTTCATATCTTCCTTTACTTTCTTAACTACAAATATTCTGTCTTCGATAACATTTTTGTTAATACTCTTTCTTTGCTTAGTAATTTTTTTTGGACGATGTTTATACTTTTCTTGTCTCACTTTTTATTTTATGCTTAGATTTGTGAGTGTTCACTTTGTTGATAGTCTTACAAATGAGATTTTTTTTTTTTTTATACTTGTA
>NC_029790.2:131370999-131376456 GCF_000816755.2 Arachis ipaensis | reverse complement strand
TTATATGAACCTCTCTCTCTCTATATATATAATAAGCTGCAGTTGTATGTTTTTGTTTGCCCCCGTTTTATATGATGATAAATAGCATACACACACAAATTGCATGCATAAAGCAAATAAAACTGTATGAGCCTATTGGGAAAAGACCTTTTGGATGTGTGTGTGTGAATTGAGGAAGATAGAAGCGTGTGATACATAAAACATATGTATGGAACAACAAATAATTAAGGTTTAAAAAGGATCACATATTGAAAGAAAGCAAAAGCACAAGATATTGCTAGTGGCCAAGTCAACATTATATTAACAACTATGTTTTGATTTGTCATAGTCAGAATATATGTTTGTGGAGAGAGTGTACAATACTTGATATTTAATACCATTTACAAATTAATAATGTTAGAAAAATAAAAAACAATCATAATTTATTCATAATTAATAAATACTAAAATAAGATAAATTCTGGTTGTTTTGGTTAATTCTTTTTTGTTACCAAATATTTCTGTTACAAAATGTAGTTACTAATTATGAAAGTGATATTGTTTATATTCATACCATTTCTTTTATAAGTTTTGTGTTTAGCCTATATTTCTAATAGATTTTAACAAGTACTACTACTTCACTATGTTTTTTTAAGTAGTGCTTATTATGTCCTTAATAATATTTATAAAAGTATTGTATTGATTAGAGATATTATTGTTGTCAGATTAAAGGGATGTTTGGTATACTTAGTAAAAAAACTAAGATGGAGATAATTTTAATGAGTAATTTTTTATTCACAAGTACTTCTATAACCTTAGTTACAGGATGATTGTATATTTATATTAATGCCAAATCCTAAAAACTAAATCTTAAATCAGTATCGAATTTGCTTAAATTTTTTACTAAAAAGAATAGACATTAAATGTAAACGAAAAATAGAAGTGTTTATTAATAATATGTGTCTTATTTTTAGTTTTTTATTTCTATAATAATAAAAATTAGAAACTATTTAATTACATTTAAGCTGCAAACTCTTTGAATTTCAATTTCAATTATAAATCATTTAAGAGTAAAGTATCGTTTTGTCCCCAACGTTTGGGGTAAATCCTATCTGTGTCCCTAACGTTTAAATCGTCCTATTTGTATCCCTAACATTTGTAAAAGTGATTCAATGTTATTCTGCCGTCAGTTACACATCATGAATGCTTTAGTTTGAGTTTTAAAAATCTCTTCTTGAAATTAGAATACAAATGTCTGGGATAGAATCAATGATCCATTTCGAAAAATAGCTCATCAAAAGTTGAAACTAATTCCTACAACATTTACATAATTCACTTTTCTAGGGACATAATTGAATATAAACACAAATAGTGAGTATAATATTAAAATCAAACACATCCAAGTGAGACCTAATTGAGAATGAATACATCCAAGTGAGAATAATTGAAAAATATAATCTGATTTGTTAGTATAATTGATAGTAGGATAACATTGAATCACTTTTATAAACGTTAGGAATACAAATAGGACGATTTAATCGTTAGGGACACAAATAAGACTTACTCTAAACGTTGGGGACAAAAACAATACTTCACTCATCCTTTAAAGTTAAGTGGGACTAAACACCCGCTCATTGAAGGTTGAAGTGCCATTTTTGAAAATAGAATGTGTAGCTTAATGAAAAAAAAAAAAAAGTAAAATATGTAATAGAGATAGATAATTTTGAAGACCACTCATTACATGGTTTTATGATGTGGGGTGGATATAGTTGGAAGAGAAGGAGAAAGAAAGAAAGAGAAGAGCATTATAGTTGTCATCTTTCTTTCGAGTACTTTGATGTGGCTCCT
This sequence comes from Arachis ipaensis, assembly GCF_000816755.2. NCBI lineage: Eukaryota > Viridiplantae > Streptophyta > Magnoliopsida > Fabales > Fabaceae > Arachis > Arachis ipaensis. Next base: position 131,374,630 of record NC_029790.2, on the reverse strand, counting down.
AAAGGAAGAAGGTATGGATTGGAACTTTGTGGTTTTCTTTTTTGAGAGACTTTATTCAAATGTGGAAGAGTTAATAATAGAGACAGAGAGATCTCATAAAGAGATTTGGTTCCATGAATTGATTAGACATCTAACAATATACTAACATGGACTCATTGAGTTGTTTTCCCAATCCAATTTCTTTCACTTTATATTCTAAAACCAATCACTTTAAGCTAAGGTGGGGTTATTGGAACATTTTGTAATCAAAGTTGCCTAAAATGACTTGTGAATATGGTAAGCATAATTAGTATCATACTATATTATATGTATCTTTGTGTATATATAAGACACCGAAATTGAATCAAAACATCATTGTCCTTTTTGACAAACTAACTAGCTAATTGAAAAATAAATTGGGTTGGTCTAATGATTAGTTCTGTTTAAATAAGAGTCAGATATTTAAATATCGTTTTATACATGTAGTAACTCATTTATTATAATATAAAAAGAGTAAAGTATCGTTTTTGTCCCCAACGTTTGGGGTAAGTTCCAAAGTTGTCCCTAACATTTTAATCGTCCTATTTAAGTCCCTAACGTTTCAAAATTGACTCAATGTTGTCCTGCCGTTAGGGATTCGCTAATAGAATTGACGGTGGGACAAAATTGAGACGATTTTAAAACGTTAGAGACTTAAATAGGACGAAAACGTTGGGGACAAAAATGATATATAGAAATAAATTTTAATTTTATCCTTAAATAATATCAATTTTTTACTATACATAGTATTCAATTATTTTTTAATCACATCTAAGTAAATTACACTTAGTCATATTACTTTCATTTTAAGTGTAATTTATTTAGATGCAATTAAAAAATAATTGAATACTATATACAGTAAAAAATTAATATTATTGAAAGATAAAATTAAATTAAAATTTATTTTTATGTATCATTTTTATCCCTAACGTTTTCGTTTTATTTAAGTCCCTAACGTTTCAAAATCGTCTCAATTTTGTCCCGCCGTCAATTCTGTTAACGGATCCCTAACGACAGGACAACATTGAGTCAATTTTGAAACATTAGGAACTTAAATAGGACGATTGAAACGTTAGGGACAATTTTGGGACTTACCCCAAATGTTGGGGACAAAAATGATACTTTACTCATATAAAAAATTATCAGGATAGCGATCAATTTTAGCGATTGAAAAAATTGATTACTAATAATGACTGATTTAGCGATCGATATAGAATTTCTAGGATCAGAATAAAATTAGCCGCTAAATCAATTGCTAAATTATATTTGACGAATTTTTTGTTGGTTAAAATGACATTTTAAAAATGATATTATTGGCAAACGATAAACCTTTAAATAAAATTCCGATCTGTAACGAATATAATAAGCCCGTCCGATCGAAAGATATCACTAATTGTAGATTTCAAATATTTTAATATACTATTAGTATATATAAAAAATTTAAACAGTCATTTAATTTAATTTATTTGTTTAAATAATCTATTAAATAATATATGATTGGTTATCTTATACTAACAATATATGACAACCAAAATTTTTAGTTATTGACTAATAATGCTACCCTTTTCTAAACACAAATTCATTTGTAATAGTAACTTAAATATATCTGGTTAATATAGATACACAACTTTTTTTAATTAGCAAATAAAAAATCTAAACTTATGTGGCAAGTAAACAAAAGTATCACTAAATTATCAAAATTAAACTCACATGTATGCTTAGTAGATATCAATTTCGTATCATTAAAATTAAAAAAAAAAGGCGTATAAAATCCAAAAGAAGAAAGAAAGTAGTTCAGTAAGCTCGTATGAACACAACTCTACAAATATTTTAGTGGGATGGAGAAAATCATTGTACTTGATTGTGTGTATATATCTATAGTTATATACCTAATCCGACAGTTTAACTTGGACACTTGATCCTCTTATTATTATACTGATAATACTAAATAAATAATAATTAAGCTTCACCAAACATCTCCAAAACTATACACTACACAATTAAATATATATATAAGATAAGTACTTCTTCATGACTAATTAAACCCCATATAAATGCATGACAAAACCTATTAAAATTAAACTACAGTTTACTTATAATTAATTATCCTTAATTATTCCTTGTGAATGTTTAAGACGGCTTTATAATTAATGGATTCCGCTAGGGAGATAATGGACTATTTGTACAATATGTCCATACTATCTCGAATAACCATCCGAGTACTAGCGATAATAAACATCTTCCCAAAAGTTTAAACTAATTTTGGGGTTTACCAATGCTCGAACTCTTAACTTTTTAGATCTAACGCTCTAATACCATGCATGATACCACTCATCCCAAAAGCTTTAGCTAATAGAAAAAGGTAACACTAATGATTATATCTCTAATACTCTCTAAACTTCCATTGTACACATTGTATAAATATTCTATTGGCTCCTCATACTTTCCCATAATTAATTTAATCCCTATATATATAAAATATAAATGAAGGGCAATAGAGGGACTCCACATTGGTTTCCTCTTTTATTTGTCGGCCATTTGTCCCTTTATTATGCCACTATATATGGTACACACAAAATATCACATTGGATTTTCCTTCCCTCTACTTTTTAAAATTCTTTTCTCTAATTTCCAAATCTTCATTTTTTGTATTTTCTATGATTTTTTTTAATTTAATTGGTCAACAATTAATCTACACATCCAAATTTTATTTAAGAGTTTGTTATTAGTTAATATTACATATATAAAACAAAATTTAAAATTCTATAATTATTTAAATAGACAAATGAGTTAACAATTTGACTAATTTAAATTTATTTCAGATATTCAAATTTATTATATATATTATGTATAATTACTTGTGGGCCAATGTTAGTTTCCGCAACATGGAAGATTGAAAGAAAGAAAGCTAGAATATTGGAAAGAAGCTATAATACAAGAAAGAACTTAACCAAAAGCACAATATCCGAGAGTATACCTAAGTTTATGTTCACTCTTTTGGAATTATTAGAATGTGATTGATGTTCTCATAGTTGTCAGCATATCACATGGTTATAAAGGCATTGTAGAAATTAAATGGAAATTTTCATTATCAATTTCATCAAATTAATAAAAAATTAAAAAATCAATTTAAATTCGTCTAATACTTAATTTATTAGTCTATTTAAATAATAATTAGAATTTAAATTTTATTTTGTATATGTATTAATTTATTGGCAAACAACAACTCTTAAATAGAGATCACATCTACGATAAATTAATTATTGATCTATCAAATTAAAAAATATTACAAGAGAAAAAGTTAATACTTTAAGAGGCTTCATCTTTAAAAAAAAAAACTTATTTTTCATAAACTTTTTTTAAATATTAAACTAAATTATAAGACAAAGTTTGGATTAGACAGGTTAGACTAATAAGTAGTCTCAACTCAAAACTAATAAAAGAATAGAAATATTTGGTAACTAAAAAAATTTAGCCAAAATCAGTCAGAATTTACTTTATTTAGTATTCATTAATTACTGCACTAATTAATAAATATTAAATAAAATAAATTCTGATTATTTTTTTTTGTTTTTCTAGCATTATCATAAAAAAAAAGAAGTGAAGAGACATT
>NC_029790.2:131359504-131370057 GCF_000816755.2 Arachis ipaensis | reverse complement strand
CATTGCATATATAAAAACAAATAATATATATCAATATTAATAAAAAACATAACTCAAACTCAACCTATAAAGTATATTAGATAAAATTTTACAATTTTGAACCCAACAAAAATAAATATTTGTGTGTTAGTTATAGGTCATGACCCTTTAGAACAAGTGGGAAAGATGTGAAGTAATGGTTGTAATTTCAGTAGTAGAAGTAACATATAAAGTTGTTAAAGTGGAGTACTAGGAATAGGATACTAAATAAAGCTGTTACTTTGTAACTTGGGAGCCCTTTTCCATGTTGACAAATTAAAAGAGAAGAATTTTATTTCCTTCAATTCGTACATGATATCATTGGGAAACATGAGTTGAATTTGGAACAGTATAGTTCCATTACATGAAAATTGGAAGTGACCGTTTTCCTTTTTTTGAAGTAAATTCCTATGAAATTTTCCGTTGATAAAAGGTCTACAAATTCTATTTTATTATTTATTTTAGAAAATGACAACAATCAAGGGAAAATCTATGTAGGTATATCTAAAAGAGCTTAACATTTTAAAAAATAAAAATAAAAATAAAAAATCCCTCTTGACTTAAATTTTCTAGATTCATAACTTCTGTGAGAAATCTGTCTCAAAAATTCCTTACTAACTTATTTCATTAAACTTCTCAGTTAACACATGATTCTCAACTAACTAGATGTTACAAAGATATATAGCATGTTTGTAAATATGGGATGATATGATCCATCACTTTCATCAGCAATGTCAAAAAATGTTATTTCTTGTAATAATAACATAAAATTGAATTACATTATTATGGAGATTGAAGAAAAAAGATAGAAATATACTTCTATTTACTGTTTAAATTTTTTACATAAACATTTTTATGATATGATATTAGAATTTTTATAACAAAAAAAATTACAATTTAATTCTTGTTAAATCTCAAAAGAAAGAATTTTAACATAAAATAATTTTTTTGGAAAAGAAAAAGTTATGTGAACAAATTAAAGAGGAAGCTAATTAAATTTCTTGTGAAAAATAAAAGATGTAATGGGACAGGCTTGGGGACACGATGGCCTTGTTGATGGACTTTCAAGTACATAGCAAAGTTTTTGTTTGGTGACTTTGGTGTAACATGGACAATGTTTGGCTTTGTCTCCCTAATAATAATTTCATTAACCTACTTTATTTAAAGGGGACGCGCGTGATGCTCTCACTTCATCATTTTTTTTTTCCTTTTAATTAATTTTTTTTATTTTATTTTATGATCCTAAGTTGTTCCCAAAGGCCTTCTCCATCCATCACTAACTAAATAGTAAACAGTTTTGTTCCCCACAATTTGGTCTATGCTATATATGTGTATGATCAGTGAATATATAGTAGTAGACACAGTTCTCATCATGGATATGCTAGCTGCATGCAAATCCTGATTATTAGGAAAATACTATGCCCTTCGCCTCAAAACATTTGTCCTTTTTTAAGAATATAATTTGGTCTAAAAAAAGTTGTTAGTCTAACAAATTAGGCAACATTAATTATTATTATTTTTTTCACAAATAATCTTATTATATAAAAAAAAAATAGAGTAAGTATAAGAATAAAATAATTAGGTATATTTTAATTTCAATTTTAATATTTCAATTTTAATTTTAATGCAATTAAAGAATGTCATGTTGCACATTTTGATTGTTAAATTAGTAATTAATCATTGATATTGATAATGATATATAAAATAGATAGAGTAGTTGAAGGAATGAGATAAGTAGAGAAAGGAAGATGGAGGAGGAGATAACTCTTTAATTTTAGAGGGAAATATTTTATTTCAATTGCAATGAAAGAGTGGCATGTGGCACATTTTGGTTGTAAAATTAGTAAGGAGGAGGAAAGAATTCATTAATTTTGAAGGGAAAAATTTAATTTCAATTACAATAAGAGAGTGACATATGACACGTTTGGTTGTAAAATTAGTAAAGATAGGAGAATTTCTTAATTTTGGAGAAAAAGATTTGATTCTAATTGTAATAAGAAAGTGATATATGATACATTTTGGTTGTAAAATTAGATATATATAATAGATATGGTACGTATATATAAAAAATTAATTATTAAATTATTTAAATTTTGCATGTACATAGGATAATAATATGGTACCTTTTTATGTGAATAGATTGTTTTTAGAATTTAAATTCGTAACCATGCATCATTGTCATAAGTTTACATTTTTATTAGGATTGTATTTTAGAGAGTCAATATTTATTTATTATTTTTGATAAGTAGTCGATCGATAATATTTAAAAATATTAGTTAAAAATATAGTATTAGACTATTGAATTAAAAATATTAGACTACTTATTAAAAATATTGGCTACAATAAATTACAATTTTTTATCCCTAAACTTTTCTTTTTCTTAATCCATCGCACCGAAGCTCACACTTTTTTATTATTAGTTATTATTAGTGTTTTGCCAAGCTAAACTCCAAAAAAAGTCCCTATATAATTGAAAGGACAATTTTATCAGGGTTATTATTTAGTGCTTGGTCTTTATTTAACTTATTTTTTTTTAAATTAAATATTAAGTATTTAATGTTTTGACAATTAAACACTAAACTTTTATACTTGATAGCAAACACCTTACTTAAATACTATAGCATTGCATATAAGTGTTATAGATAGTCAAAAGTGTAGGTGTACATCAAATTTACTATTTTGACAAAACAAAGACTTGAGCATATAATCCTTATTCCAAATCCAAACATACATATTACATAGGATAATAATAAGACCAAATAAACCATTATTTGTCTCCCCCTCTATTTTATCCACTCTCAAGAAAGCCATGGAAACACTACTTCCTACCAACAAGAAACACTTCTTCTCTACTCCTCCAACTCCATGTACACCACAACACAAGAATCAACAATCTTTGCAAGACGAAGAAGCAGAAGAAAACGATACAAACATAGGTAATAACAATAATGCTTTGTTATTATTGGATTTGAATGTCTCCGGCAACCAAGACGATCTGGACGACGGATCGCCCGAGCTCAACCTCATAACTTGTTTGGATATGGATTCATTATCCAATAACAAAAATAATTCTCCATCAGAAGAAGAACCGTCATTATTACCAGACAAACCGAATTGCTTTGGTGACGGTTCATCTTCTTCCGACGTAGAAATGAGGGTTTTTTCTTGCAATTATTGCCAGAGAAAATTTTACAGTTCGCAAGCACTTGGCGGACACCAAAACGCTCACAAAAGGGAGCGATCGATAGCCAAGAGAGGCCACAGATTCGGGACGCAAATACTGTCCTCTACACCTGCCTTTGGAATGATTCCACTTCGCTATGCTGCCTCCGCCGCCAGCATAGCGTCTCTGCCGCTCCACGGCGGCGCGTGTGGCAACAGAGGACTCGGAATTCAAGCTCATGCAATGATCCACAAACCTTCACACAATGGACACCATCACGGTTGGTCAAGACCCCTTATTGATCCACAACCCGGTGTTGCAAGACTGGCTATGGCGGATTTTCATCGAACTTCGGCATTATCGGCGTCAAGAGGAAGCGTCGGAAGATTTGAAGTGATGAATTCAGCATCGCCAAATAAAGAAATCAGTGGGTTTTTTCTTAGTAGTGGAACTCATCGTCATCATCAAGATGAAATCAAGCACCTTGATTTGTCTCTCAAGCTTTAATTAAGTGATGTTATCAAATTTTCAAGTCAACTCGTAAATTCTTATAAATTTAGGTAAATTAAAATTATATTCTCCAGTTCATGTTCACTATATTTTCTTAATTAGTTAGATCAATTAGGGAGTCTTAAGATAATTTTTTTGTCAATTTTTTTTTTAATTATTCACTGTGTGATATAAATATTATTGTGCATATTTAATTTTGCTTCTTGGGAGGATCAAAAGTTCATTACCAGTTACAATGGCTTTAGATATTTTCTCAGGTTGAGTTAGACAAGGTGTATTAGTGATCGAAGCTTTTTAATTTTCTTTTCTAAGTCCTTTTTTTCAGATTTTTTTTTTCGTCATCATCTCAATTAGATAAGTGAACACTATAATTAAAGGGTACTTTTTTTTTTTTTCAATTCCAAGTTTTTATGTATACTCTTGTAGTCTTGTTGATCTCATGTCTGAAGTTAGAATCTGCCACTGACATAACTGATTCTATTTTCAAATTGGTTTTTCCCGAATTCCCATATATAAGATTGATTTGAGAGAATCCGTCACTACATCAGTGCATTGTCATAGCTGGCATGAATATAACCATTAACCAAAATCAAAATGCTTGGAGAATAATATTTATACTGAAATTTAGTACTCAAGGAAGATGTTCTATCTAATTTTTTTTATAAATAACATGTGATAGATCTTTTAGCCGTTAAGAGAATTAAGATATGTTAAAACGAATTATACAAGAACAAGTTAAGCAAATTGATATTCTTAAATTCCTATCATCATACGATTATTCCTTGATCGGTTTAGCACCTTAGCTACCTAATTTATATCCATGAAATGAAACATTTAGTGCTACATTCTTGATTATCATACATTCTTTTTGGTCTTTATCATCAAAATTTGGCCATTATTACAGAAAATTCAACTAAATTTACTCAAGAAATTGTCTATCTGTTTTATTTCTCTTTTTTTATCCTCAAGATTCGAACTCAAAATCACAGGTAATTTTATCATAGATTCTCAACTATGCATCAGGAGATAATATCGTAATATTCACTAATGTATAGTTAGATTCAAGAGGTTTGTTTATCTTGGGACAAGAAGATTCCTATTAAATGTACCAGAATAAAAAGACAGGAGCCAATGGCAAGGCGACTCCACTAATAAACGTTTTAAATATTGTCATTGTTATAACAAAGACCAAAATAGCTAGTGGGTTAGGAACTGGATAACACTAATAAAAGTATAAAACATACTATATTATTATTATTATGATTATAGAATTTTTAAGAACTTATATTAAGATTATTATTAATAAAAGTTTTTTATTTTTTTCAATATATTAAAATTTTAAATATTATGTATTTTTCAATTAATAACTTTAACATATGTCTTTTTTAGTTGAACTATTATTATTATATGATGAAAGAAAAAGAATGAAGAAAAAAAAATGAGACTATTTCTTTGTCCAAACCTGTTGAAGGAAAAATCAGAAAAACACAGCTTTTTCTATTATTCAGGTTTTAATAATAGGAACAGATTTTTGTCCTATGTGAGGTTAATGTACTAAGTACCAACTACTAAGTCACTATCAATGCAGTGGCCTCAAATCTAGGAAGAGATCCTTGTGTGCTTATATGTAATTGTATAATAACAAATGTTAATAACATTATAACAACTGCAACTAATTGCATACTAAGGACAAAGTATCCGTGTTTAAATAATATTAACCAAACGTGGCTGCTAGTCATCAAAACCTGCCATGATGTCAGTCCCATTATATAATACCTGCAAGCAAAATATCAGATAGTACAAATTATTTTACACATGCTTTGTTCCAAAAGCATGACTTATCTTTATTTATTCATTTTATTATTATTAATTCTTTACGTTAGGCCAATAAATATTATATTAAAATATTTGAGATTCTAGAAATACATCTCTCTTAACCCCAAATTTTTCATATGTAGCATGTAGGTATTAAATTTAAGAATTTAAACCACTGATCAAGAATATATATTTGTTGCTTAAAATTTAAATAATGACTCTTACTATATAGTGATATATATGCTAGTGTCACCACATGAGAATCTATCTTTTTCTGATCCTTTTAGTACTTTTCACAAGCGCATGGATAACTAATACTAAATGTTGGTCCTAGATTTAAGGGACTGTTTGGCTTCTAGCTTATAGAATAGACGATGCTTTGGTACAAAAGATACTCAGATTCTTTTCATTCATGATTTGAAGATCACTCACTATTTTTTAGTTAAATATATTGAAATGAGTTAGAACCTTCAAGTCAGGATTTGAGTTGCCCAAAATGAAGTCAAGATACCTAACGCTATATGCTTTACACCTTTCAAGAGAGATATCGACAGAATTTATATTTCTATGTGATAATTTTTTTTAGACACCAACAAATAATTATATACTGTAACATATATAAAAGTAGTGATTATCATACTATTTCAATTTGTTTGTGTTACAACACTATATGACTGAATATCAATATAAAACTCTCTTGTATACGGATAATAAAAACGATTAAATTCGTTTAAAAAATACTTTTCTTTTTTCTTTACATGAAAAACAAGGGTGGAATTCTAGACGTTTGAAGAATCAAGACAATCAACAAAGTTACTAAACAACTTTGGAATTTCATGTGAGTTTTTTTTTTTTTTTAAAATGTTGTACACATACTCGATCCAAAAGGGGGAGGAGACTAAAATATTCTATGATTAGTTAAACGTTTCCCTTCGACGTTATAGTTAAATTTGGATTAAGTTAATAGTATATATTTAAATAGACCCACAAATCCAATGCCTTAATTTGAGTTAAAATGTGATGTCAAATCCATTTTACCTTAATCTTTTAGTTTGTTAATTTGAACCTTCTCAATTTAGGAACACCTAACCACTTCCGTTAATTTGAATCTCCTTAACTCTGCTCCTCACAGCCGCTTGATCCCAATAAATAATTTGTCAAACTATGGAAAAAGGCTATTGTGTTCCCTAAACGCATGCTAGAGAATCTAGGTCGTTTATATAGGACCCAATGAATTCAAGGGTATGATGCACCCTACAAAGTAAGGAGCACCCCAAGTCCCAACCACATCACCTTCACTATCACCAATTCACCATCATACCATGATCTTTAATATTGAAAAACAAGGTTTACCACTAATTTTTAACCAACAACCTCTTGATTTCTCTGTTCAAAATTACCCCAACAATTTCTAGTTAATTAGAACTTCTCAAAACAAACATACACCTGATAACTAGTTAACTACAAAGTACAAACTATAGCCAAGAGGTTGAGGTATCCAAAGCTATTCTCAGTGATGAAGTTAATACGCCAGGGATTTAACATACAAGATTAGGACTATTTGCTTTTATTGAAAATTCGATGAATTGACTCCATTATAACACCATAAGGACCAATGACAAACAGAGCCCAGCACCTAAATACGCATTAAGACAACAGCACCAAGTAAAGTGGTGCATCCTATGTTGATTCATTTCTAATTCCACAGAAAGAACAGGCACATTAGTGCCTCCCGAATATTTAGATGTAAGGAGTAAGGAGTAGTGGTTGCTGAGATGGCACAGCGAAGTGTGTCCAAGGGGAACTTTTGGGGCATCAAATTCATAATGCATCCAACCAAAAAATAAGTGCATTACCATTAGTTGTAGGCAACTGGATATGCAGTCCTTTCCCACATGGTTTAATTCATGCTTGATGTTTTACAAGTTTCTTGGCTCCACAATCTGTTAGATGTTTTCATGATTTCAGACTTGGTCCCACTTTTGCATAACAGAATTATGCAACTTTGTGTAAAGAACAATGGGTATGCAATTTCAAGTAGAGATTTAATTTCAATATATTGTTAGTGCAAAACATCTATACTAATATCCAATCAAATGTTGTTACCAAGATAAATGACTCTTACAACTAAGACCGGTCAATATTCACGTGCAAAAATTCCATGAGCTAGATATTTAAAATAATATAATAGTTTTCACACAAATAATTTCACTCTTTTATTCAGACTTTCCCTTCATCACTCGGAATATTTCCTAAACAAAAATGATGTATAGACCTGGTCATGTTTAAGCCACTTCTAAGTTCAAACCTCACATGATTCTAGTATCTTAATGAAAAATCAACACAAGTTGGCCCTACAAAAACTTATGTCAATACATTCACCAACATATCACACTACAAGATTCCACCACATAATGTTATTACACACCAAAACTAAAATTATTCACATATAAAAATTACACCCATGTACGATATAAGGGTGTACATGGGTTTGGTTTGGTAGGTTGGCTTGATCTCTCTCTCGTTTTTTTTTTTTTTTTTGAAAGGATAGAATGCTAGATGCAAAAGGCACCAAAATTTCAAACTTCAAATCTATATTCTTTGAGGTGGATAGTTTCTAAATATTAGCAACTATTTCTCCAGATAAATCACTATTCATTCAGACAAGTTAGCAACAGCAACTTTAGAAGAAGCTTTGCTCATTTTATGCTAACATTAACATAAAAAGGAAAGAAGGCCTTCAAGACATGCCATCTTCTCACCAATATCAACAGATCTGATGTGGATATATCACTAATCAAGCACAATAAAGAATATAGAGTAGATTATGTACTCAAAACGTAAATGCAATTGCACTACACATACAGTCGAAGCAAAAAGACGTGATTATCATCGTGAGGATAAAAGTTATTCAGCCAAAACAAGATGCAATATCACCAGAAGATAGAAGTCACAACACTATTTTAATGCCTAACACAAGGTATATTGGTATGGCATTGAGTACTCAAAGCTTACAACCAATTCTCAACCTCAATAATGAATCCACACTTTTTTTTCTCTAGATATGTTATTAAATAGAAAATAATACAAATAATATAAATTAAATTAAGTCATTTCAATTCTATCTTTGTTCACTATATAATCATCAAAGTTTTAAACTACTGGGATTACAATCACAAATGCAAAATATTATAGTTTAACCACCCGAGGGTGTATTCACATCAAACAAAGAAATTGATGCCAAGTACTACAAACAAAAGAATATCAAAGAACTTCAACTCAAGAAACTAATTCATACAACAGCAAAAGTAAGTGTTTATATCAACTTTTAGCTGCCAAGCTTACCGGTCTACTTTTCCACAAAAGACTTGAGTCTATCCATCCATCGCAAAAGTTCAATTTTATCCTTGTTCAACATATAATAATGCAAGAATTTAGAGAGCTCATGATTTATTCCTCTTGCATCTAAGTACTCGCAAAACTTTTCCTGAACCTTAGGATTTAGGCTCCTGAAATCAGATGAAACATGTTATAAGAATCATCAACAAATCGACAATGAATAACTAAATAAATTAAAAAACTAAATTTTTGTAATTTCATGCAGAGATACATAGTTGAGAATATGAAACTTTTTGCCCTTGAATGCATGAGAATAATTGCATAGTTAAGCCAGATTCTACTCTACCAAATAAATAATGCGCATGAAGATGCAAAGGTAAAAATGTAAGTCAAACCTAAAATCAGGTCCCAGGTAAGGCCTAGCTGACATCTGTTTATGCCTTAATATGTAAACTCTCTCCACATTTAAACAATCTGGCCATGCTGAACAGATAAACTCCAACTCATTGCCACTGTCCCCCTTTGATATATCCACAAGTAAACTAAGGTGAAGACGCACATTCATTGCAGAACTGTCCTCCACAGGAACATGTTCACACCCATCAAACATGGTAGCTTCAACTTTGATATCTTCCCGATCATCAAACCTACCCCTCATCACTACCACCTGCTCACCCGATCGCTCTTCAACTGCAAAAGAATTGAATCTCGTAGGCTGCATAAATTTGGGGAAGACATTATTCTTTAGGAAACATGATCCAGTACTTACTAAATCACACAACAATTATTTGAAAATGAGAAAGAAAATAGCATTACACAAATTATGGAGCAATTCAACAGCTGCCAGTTATATTTCATCATATTTCAAATATTTATTGTGAAAGCAGCATCCAATATATGCTCAGTTTGATAATTCACACTATATGCCATGCTCATAAACATTATGTCAAGAAACCATTCCTCCTAGAAGTTTAATTTAATCCGTTGGAAAGGGACACATGAATGATTCTATATCCAACACGCTTCCCCAGGTAAGAGACCAATAACAGAAATAACTGATAATAACAGAATCTAAAGAGCATTAACAGTAACGCTAAAATGCCAGAATTGCAGATTTTCTTTTCTTCGCTAGAAAATTGTTGAAGGAGAGTGAGAACCTGTTTTGGAGGAGTATACTCGACCAGATACTCCATTTCGTTTCCAAGTATTCGCAAGATGTTGGATTCAAAGAGCGATTTGGGAGATTTGGTAATTGCCTCGGCTGCATAATTTCTTCTTCCAGAATCCAACGTAACAGAGCGACAATTCGTCAGAGTTGTTTTAACAAGCGACGAAGAAGAAGATGAATGACAGTTCCATTTCCAAATATGCGCTCTTTGAAGCGTTCTAATGAAGCCAGCCATTAATTCATTCAAATTTACAATTCTGGAAATTGGGGATTACAAGAGAAAATAGAACGAAGGTCTCGAATAGGATTCAAGGAGCGACAGGTGTGGCTCTTCCGGAGCAGGTGGTCGGAGGTGGCGACGAACGGAGGATTCGGAAGAGGTGCTATTCTGACCTTCTGGAAGCCCGGGAAACAGGGGAAGAAGGGACTCAACTGTTAGCTGTTGGGTTTAGGGCTTTAGATTTTAGGGTTGTTAAAGACTGTCAATCTGATTGGAATAATTAAATTATAATAAAATAATAAAATAATTGAAAATTTTAA
>NC_029790.2:131356971-131359332 GCF_000816755.2 Arachis ipaensis | reverse complement strand
TATTCGATTAAAATAAATATTAATAAATAAAAATAAATACAAATAAACATGGTTAAAAGCAGCACAAAGCTACAAACACAATCAACCTTTCATGCAAGAAAATCCCTTAATATTTCTCTAATCACATTCGAGTCCTTTGGCACCCTCATCAAAACCATCATCTATCGAGTTATATCCTTTTTAATATGATTAATAGGAACACAAAAAAAACTGCGCCAAAGAAAATTCCTCTTCCAAATTAATTTCGCACTCCACTTTCTGGAAGTCAGCCTCTTTAGTTATTACCTGTCCGGCGCCAGCATCATATGGCGAAGAACTCAACTCGAAGCACACTAATGTCCGACACTTTACCAGCCTTGCAGCCAAATTTTCAAGATTATTCCTAGACCCTGATGATAAAGCACTCAACCAGATTTTCCGGATTTCATAGATTTTGTAACGGTTTCGCTACGTTACCAACAGCCCTTCTGCCAACTTTTATTTATAATTGTGTACTTTTATTTATAATTGTGTTTCATGGAAGTGTGTTCGTGGATGTGTCTAATAAAAATGTCTTTTTTATAGCTATATTTAATAGAAGTGTCTTTATAGATAGAGTAAAGTATCGTTTTTGTCCCCAACGTTTGGGGTAAGTCCTATTTATGTCCCTAACGTTTAAATCGTCCTATTTGCATCCTTAACGTTTATAAAAGTGATTTAATGTTATCCTACTATCAATTATACTAACAAATCATATTATATTTTTCAATTATTCTCACTTGGATGTATTCATTCTCAATTAGATCTCATTTGGATGTGTTCGATTTTAATATTATACCCACTATTTGTGTTTAGATTCAATTATGTCCCTAGAAAAGTGAATTATATAAATGTTGTAGGAATTAGTTTCAACATTTGATGATCTATTTTTCGGAGTAGATCATCGATTTCATCCCAGACATTTGTATTCTAACTTCAAGAAGAGATTTTTAAAACTCAAACTAAAGCGTTCATGATGTGTAATTGACGGCAGGATAACATTGAATCACTTTTACAAACTTTAGGGATACAAATAGAACGATTTAAACGTTAGGGACAGAAATAGGATTTACCCCAAACGTTGGGGACAAAAACGATACTTTACTCTTATAGATATATTTTCTGGATGTGTCTCTTTATATATGTATTTAAAATATATTAATTATTAGACACATCCACGAACACACTTCCATGAAACACAATTATAAATAAGAGTTGGCAAAAATTGGCAGATAATATGTTGGTATCCTATACTTTTCTATTTTGTAATACCACTTAATGTTGAATTTTTTTTTGTTTTTTTTTTTTTTGTGATATGATTGATTTAGTGTTGATATATATTTTTGTTAACCATTTAATAGTCCATCTAAAAAGATAAATAATAATTCTTATTGGTATTGAAATAGATATTGATGGACTTTTACTTGGCTAGATCTGTAACTATGGGCTTATCAACGTGATTTTAGAGAGGGCCAATTTTGATAGATGATACCAAAAAAAATCATAATAATGTTGAGCAATGCAACCCAAAAACTTTCACTGATATCATTGATTCATAAGACAAAAAATTCTTAGAAGGTAACAAGTTTGACTTTGATATTTTTAACAAACTAATGAGGCACAGGATTCGGTGGTTTAAGAATCTTTGGACCACTTAGTGGTCCAAGTAAAAAACATATTTTTGGAATTTTTTTTATCAATTATTACGTAGTCTTTGAACTAATTTTAATTACAAATTAATTCCATATATTTTATTTAATTATAAAAATAATTTTTTATTTTATAAATTATTATTTTATCAATTATCTATTATATTTATTAACAATCAAATACAAAAATAACAACCAATTATATCCTCCATTCATCCTAATAATTTAAATTGATTAAAAAATTAACTTTGATCTCGTTACGTTCGTCCATGGCTTTAATTTCGTCATGTAGTATCACGGATTTAATTAATACTAGTAGAAATACATTTCCTTCGTCCAAACTAGACCAAACTACAGGATCAATGATTTAAGTTAAGTGATAAAAATTGTTCTTATGTTAATACATTGATATTGGTGCAAGAAGATAATAAGATCCTGATCATGGTGATTGAAAAAAAAAATTGGATTAATGAGGATTTGTACAACCTATTTGTGATTTATGAAAGTAGAATAGAATAAATTGTGCAAAATCCTACAGAATTATGAAAAATGAGAACCCAATTGATTGAGTAGATGGATATTCCATTACCAATCGATTGAAATTGGCAAAACATTCAACTTCATCACCTTCCAATCGATTGGATTACATTACCAATCGATTGAATTTGGCTAAAACTTCAATGTCATCACTTTC
>NC_029790.2:131355607-131356759 GCF_000816755.2 Arachis ipaensis | reverse complement strand
TAATTTATAATTAAAATTAGTTCAAAAATTACGTAGCAATTGATAAAAAAACTCCAAAAACATGTTTTTTATTTGGACCACTAAGTGGTCCAAAGATTCCTGAACCACCGAATCCTGAACCAACTAATGAATATGCAATTCTATACTACCTTAATGTTTCTTATGAGTAAAACATTCAATCTTATGTAACATTGTTCTCATCAATTATTGATGGTAGCTTTGAGTTATCGTCTTGTACATATATTTACCTGTGCTTAATACTTATGCTTCATTTCATATTATTTTACAAGATAATTACTACAAATTGCTCAGTGTGTAATTGTTAATATGAACTTCAGTGATATTTGAAAGGGGACAAAGATGATGGATTTCAAGCTTTAATTGTTCTATTTAGGATGTTCTGGTAGATGCATAAGGAAAAGAAATAAAATAAATAAAAAAGTTATGCTACTAGATTTTCATAATAAGTATATTCTGGAAATATAATGGAACACGACTAGGGTATATGAACAATTAAAATATTATTATCATTAAATTTTTGAAAAAAATAAAAATAAAAATAGACATAAATCATAAATGAACTAACTTTTTCCCATCTCCACTATATCTTATGGTGTTACACTAGTAAAATAGACTTCCACAAAGTTATTCCTGTTCCTATAGAAAAAGCATGTGACTTTTTTCTTCAAGAAAGCAAAAGAGAAAAATGGTGGAAGGAAAAAGAAAGATAGAAATTAAAGCATAGATTCCTTTAATTTGGTACCAAATTAAAAGATATGACAATTAAAAGTTAGAAAGAAGCTTATGAGGTATATGTATATCTCTTATAAACAACTAGAGAAATTAAATTAATATATTAAAATATATTTCACAACTTTATAATGAAACAGAGCATATCCATCCTTTATTATTTTATCAAATAAAACATAAATGATGATAAGAATGGTAATGTATCCATTTTATTTACTTTAATTTTTAAAGTATTTACCATTTATATTAGTAATTAATTATTTTGAGATTGAAGCTTTGTTTAAGAGGATATAAATTTCCAGTCACACGACGTATATTCTCTATATATACAATCATATTATCGAAGATAATTGAATTCTTAATTAATTGTCAAATGTGCTAAGGCTTTTATCCATTTTATAT
>NC_029790.2:131352560-131354668 GCF_000816755.2 Arachis ipaensis | reverse complement strand
CAATCTTAGCTTTTTAAACCCAGATGAGGACTTGTCATTATTTTGGGAACTTAGAACCCATCACTTTTGAGTACGACAAATCCCAAAATGATGAAACTGGCAGATAAGGTCCTGTCTGTGTTTGAAACCCGGACATCCACGCTTATAACAATTCAATAATACAACCTTCTGTTTTTTTTTCTTGAAGATGAGTACGGTATATATTATACGAAGAGTTTTAAGTGTAATGGAAATACCGTGTTTCAGTTGTTTTAACAGTAAATTTAAATTATAAAAAATATATATAATATATTAATTCTCGGTAGTCGGTACACTTAAATTTTTTTTTATTATTATATAATATAATAATTCTACCATGTCTCATGCTCCATCAGTGCATCATCACACATGATGGAGGGTTTTTAGAATTTTAGTATCCTCTCCTTGCAGAAATCATTAAAGGTATGGTACGATTGGTTCGGGAAAATATTGGTGAAAATATTTATGGATGAAATGTGAATTTGTATTTCAGTTTTACCCTCTAATTATTAGAAATATGTTTTAGAAAATTTGATATTAGATAATATAATCCATCAAAATTATGAGGTAATGTTAAAATTAAGGGAAATATTTATACAATGGGTACAATAGAGGTTTATGGAGTATTAGAGATATAATCATTAGTGTTACTTTTTCTCATCAGCTGAAACTTTTGGAATGAGTGGTATCACGATATGGTATTAGAGCGCTAGATCCGAAAGGTCACTGCAACAAATAAGTCATTAATTAATATTTAAAAAACGTGACCTATTATATATAAAAAAAAGTGTTAATTTAAAAAGAAAAAAGATATATGACTTTTTTGAATCTCATAAGATAAGTTTGAACCATAAATTGTGCAAAGGTCTTTTTTTTCGTGACCATTCTCTATCACCTTGTTTCTCTTGAGCAAGCTGGACCATGTTTCATTTAATTTTCTTGCATGTCTACTGTGCTCCAACATCTTTGAGTCAAAGAATGCATGAAATCAACGTCCTGTTTGAGCATGTCTCTCATTCTGCTCTACCATGTTTTAGATAATATAGCTATAAGGTAAATTGAGAAATAATAAGGTGCTAGTCCAAAATATTAGCTAAAATTAATAAAAAGTATTAGTCCTTAATATACCTCTAGAGTTAAACTTTAAAATGGTTCTTCAGATTGATTGTTTGTACTGAAAAAATTTTTTAAATCTTAATTGTACCATAAATATTTTTGAGATTAAAAAATTTTATTCCACTACATTAGTCCCTTACTCGTAAATATTTGATCAAAGATAAATAATATAATTTCCCTCAAGTTACAAGCAACGTAATTAACTAATTAATATTACATGCATGTGTAGGCCTATGCTGCCTCTAAACAATATATTTGGACTATGCTTTTATTAACGAAAAATATTAGAAGGTTATTAAAATTTATTATTTTTAGTCATTAGTTTTTTTTTTTTTATCAAAGATAGGAGACTCGAACCCGCAACCTCTTAATTGAGTATGGAGAGATTATGCTATTTGAGCTATAACTCATTGGCAGTCATTATTGTGATTTGATATTAAAATAATAAAATAAAATAAAATATTCGTTATAAAAGTTGTATATGAAATTAAAATTTAACTTAAATATTAAAAATTAAAACAATGTATGCATAACTTTTTTTTTTGTTATTTACTCTTTGATATATTATTTTTTTTAAAACCCGATTCCAAATTTTTTAGATTAATAGATTAATAAAATTAAATTAAAAAATTAAATTAATAACTAAATAAAAACAAAAAATAATAAATTCCCACTACCTCTCCTTAGTATTTTTCTTTTCTTTATTAATTAAGTTGGTCATAAGCACAGAAAATTCATGCCGAATTTAAAAGCATGCGTCGTCTAACACGGCAAAGTTAAATTCTTAAGTGTGGACTTTTTAGTTTCTTTGAACTTTTTTTAATTAGGTATATTAATTTGAAGCTGAAAAGTAAAAAAAAAAAATTCAATAAATTGTATTAAAAATCCTGTGATAAATTTTAACCATGAAAGAGTTACTTAAAATTCAAGTACATTTATTTTTATGTAAAATTAATAGTCGAAAATTATATTAT
>NC_029790.2:131351764-131352509 GCF_000816755.2 Arachis ipaensis | reverse complement strand
CGCTGTTAGGGCTCGTTACTGCCGTCGCGTCGTCATTGGGAGACCACGCTGCTGAGCCGTCGCTGCCGATTCGTCCACAAGCTGCCGTCGGAGAAGCGCCGATGGTTCTACTTCGGCTTCTGCATCTGCTTCTTCTTCTAAATCTGCTTCTTCTTCTGCTTCGGCTTCTGCATCTGCTTCTTCTTCTTGCTTCACCTTCTGCTCCTTGCTTTGACTTCTGCTTTTTGCTTCTGCTTGAGTTTCTGCTTCTACTTCTGTGACTGCTTCTGCTTCTGCTTCTTCTTCTTGTTTTGACTTCTGCTCCTTGTTTTGTCCTCTGTTTTCTGCTTCTACTTGAGTTTATGCTTCTATTTCTTCTGCTCCTGTGACTGCTTCTACTTCTACTTTTAATTCTGATTTTGATTTGTTGTTTTTTGATTTTATTGTTGTTGTGTGTTGATTTGGTTGTTGAATTTGTTGAATTTCTGATTCCTTGATTTGTTGAATTTGTGTTGATTTCATTGATGTTATTTTTTGTGCTGGAGGTAAAGGTGTTGGTGGTGATAGAGGTAAAGGTGCTGGTGGTGGTAGAGGGTATTTTTGTTCGGAAAATATTAAAAGGACGGTTTTAATACGAAAAAAAACATTAAGGATGATTCTAAACAAAAAATTACGTTGGAAATGGTTTCGATTCTGACCCTCAACGTTATGGACCAAAATAATACTTATCCCTAAAATTAATAGTGAAAAATCACACTTTATTCCT
>NC_029790.2:131333691-131351695 GCF_000816755.2 Arachis ipaensis | reverse complement strand
AAAAACATTGTTTCTACTTTCTACATAGCAATATTTTGTGGTTATCAAAACTATTAAAAATGTAAAATAATATTGGTGGAATAAGGTAAAATGAAACAATTATTATTATTTATTTATTTTTTTTAGTCTTTCCAAACCATTCAATTTCCTTTATTTCCGGTACATGTATTTTCCTTGACAATTTTGATGAAAGTCAAAATTATTTATTTCCTTGACTAATTTTGTCCATGCACCACAGCACAGCACCAACAAATACAATTGTCCTCACAAAAAAATAAAAAGTGGGAATACAAATATGATAAATAAGAATAAATACAAATCTAATTCAAATCAATTCAATATATCCAGATAGACATCATAATAATATATACCACTATAATAGAAATACTATAAAAAAAATAAATATAAATAAGCAATAAAAGGAAAAGTGAAAGGTGGGGAAACAAAAGCATACACACTAACATAAGATTCTCCTTCTTCATCATCCCTTGCTCCGAAAGCGAAGGGAGAAAAATGTAAAAAGAAAAGAAAAGAAAAGAAAGACAGAAAGCATGTTATGGGAAGCAGAAGAAGAAGGAAGAAGAATCTCTGAAAAAGTTCCTCAGAGAAAAATTTCAAGGGTTCTTCTTCCATTTTCCCCTTATCTTTTTGGGGTTCCCATTATACCCTTGAATGTTCTCTAAATTCTCCCTTTCAACCCTCTTAACCGTTACGTTACGCACATCCCCATAAAACCCATAACAACCTTAACCGTTAACCGTAACTAATTCCGTTTCAACGAGAAAATAATAATAATAATAAACAAAAATCAAATTAATATATTTTACAAAATGTTGTGCACTAAACTTCAATCGTCTCAACGGAAGAAAAAACCCGGTTTTCCAGTTTACCTTAATGTCTATGATCTTACGCCCATTAACGGTTATGCTTATTGGCTTGGCCTTGGAGTTTACCATTCTGGTGTTCAAGGTAACTTTTTTTTTCTTTTTTTGTGTTATTCAGAATTGTAATGTATTGTGTCAATTAAAGTATAGTTTTAATTTGAGAATCTGGGATCTCATTACAGATCCATGTGCTTTTTATAGTTTATGGTGAAAATGAAAATGAATGCTTATTTTATTGAATTCTGATGTGAGTGTTATAGTTTGAGCGAAAAGAATTGAATGAGTGATCTTAGAGATGATTAATTGTATTATGTATGTGATTATATGAGTAATTTTTTGGTTTGGTAGTTGACTAGATGAATTTTGATGTTAGTTCATGGTATTGAATATGGATTTGGAGCGCACGAACGAGACACGACGGGAATCTTTGAAGTGGAGCCTAGGCACTGTCCTGGATTCACTTTCAGGAAGTCAATTTTCATTGGAAACACAGACATGGGACCAAATGATGTGAGGTGTTTGATGGAGAAGCTAGCCCAAGAGTTTTCAGGGAACACCTATCATCTTATCCAGAAGAACTGCAACCACTTTTGCCAAGATCTTTGTCTCAAATTAACAGGACGCTCCATCCCTCGATGGATAAATCGTCTTGCTCGAATTGGTAATGTTTTATTTCTTGCATTTCAATTTATGCAATTTTATGGTTATGAATCATAAATGTTATGCTTTTGGTGAAGTTGATAGTTGAGAGTCGATAAAAGATTTGACAAGTTTGACTAAATTGTCATCTAACAGTTTTTAATTATCAAATTCACATGAAGGAAGTAAATTGCACCTGAATTTTCATGTATGCTTTTCAGATTATTCTTTGGTTTTCATAGTAACTTCAAATTCTTGTATCTCTAAATCACTCATTGTTTCTCTTATGCTGCATTTTCTGGATTTAATGTGTACTTTTGGTGTTACATATGTTTTTTTTTAAAGAGGGGGAAAGTTATGATAATGTCTAATGGTTTAAATGTTGTTTTGAATTGAAGGTTTTCTCTGCAACTGTGTTCTGCCGCCAAGCCTAAACGACACAAGAATCAATCCGCAGGAAGCAGAAAAGAAGAAAATGAGAACTCAATCCTGCAGGTTTGAGCCGGCTTTGTCCTCTCCTCCTTCGGTGTCTCGTGGCCATAGACATAGCCTTACTGCTCCTGGGTCTTTAGTAAACGATTCGCCAATGGCAACGGTTAAGGTAAAGTAAAAGACTTCAGACAGAACAGGAATCACGCTCTGGAAATTGTAGGCTATTAGAATTTTTATGTGAGCAACCAAATATGGGAAAGGAAGCAATTTTCTCTGTTTTCTCCCATATGTTCTGTTTTCCTGTATAAAAAAATGGCATGGAATGGTTGCTTCGTTAATGTGCATTTAGAAATGCTCAATGCTTACATTAATTATTCTTCTGAGTCTTGATTAATAGGGTTAATGTGTGTACATTGTTAGGAGGATAATGTACATTTTGCTCAAGTGAAAATATAATGCAAAAGAGATGTAACAGATTCAAATATCTCAACATTGTGCTTTTCTGGATCAAATTGGAGTTCCAATTATCTTGAAGGATCCTTCTTTTCAACTCTTCTTATCATGAAAGGTTAAAAGAACAACAAATTAGCTTGATTAGCATGATTGTTCATAGCTTCTTTACTTTTTTGGATGAGTCCAACATAGGCCTTGAACCTATGAGTAGTTTATTATATATTTAATAAGATATGTTATAACTATTAGATTAAACATATCAATAATTATATATCTGATTGCACTTCAACTTTTGGACGAAATTTCGTTAGATAGGCACAGATCATAGACAGACAGCCTTGCTACAACTGCAAGCTAAGGTTGTTGCTTCATAATTTGAAGGTCACATATTTTAATCCTAAAATATTTTCTCCCCATGTGTGTGTGTGTGTGGGAGACAAAGTTATTCATTTATAGTTGTAAAGCCATTTAGATCACCAAATAATTCATGAGACGAAACTACCCTTAATTAAATTCAATATCAAATGAACAACGTCACTAATTATTAAAACAAGTTTAATTTGTCTGAAAAAGTTTCGTTTATAAGAGTAGCCAACGCAATGTGTTGTGTATACACCTCAAATTTTGTTTACTTCTCGGTTGTATCTTAGCTTGTACCACACTCGTAAAGGATAAGCAACTTCCTATCCTATGATCCATTTTTGTTTCTCGTGCTTTGAACTTTGCATGATGCAACGTCACGTGAAAGCATAATATAATAGCTATATTTACTCACTTCTACTTAATTCTTGAAGGGAAAGTATAAGGAGCCAATGAAATATTTGTACGGAGGATTAGAGAGTATTAGAGATATAATCATTAGTGTTACCTTTTGCCATCAGTTGAAACTTTTAAGATGAGTGGTATCATGATATGGTATTAGAGCTCTAGATCCGAAAGATTAAGAGTTCAATCCTTGGTGAACCCCAAAATTAATTTAAATTTTTGGAAAGATGTTTATTATCTCTAATACTCAGATTGTTATTCTAGATAGTATGAGAGATGTTCATTTTATAACTCCATTAGCTCCCTAACATAACTCAATTCTTTAATAGTTTGTAAGTCGTTCAATATTTTCATTGGCATGTGCCATTTTGTCTCGATGTATTTGGTGTAACCGTGTAAGTTTGAGTATTAGAATGGAGATCACTCTAAAATCTAAAAATAATAATTAAGGTAAATTAAATGTGATCATAATATATTAATATAATATTTTTCAAGTGTTAGGGTTTTCGTATCCCACCTTATGTATGCCGCAATTTGTTAACCAACGACAGGCACCTAGACACCTAATTAAATGGAGTTTAAATTTGTCATAGATTAGTTTTTATTCTGTCGGACTGAAGTTTTTATTCTGTCGAACTCAAAAATGTGGTGAGAAACCAAAATATTATGTTTTGCTGCTTATATGACTATTCTTTGTGAGTTGCAGAAAGAATTTACATGAGTGTTAAATTACTCATAGTAATAAAAGAAACTTAAACATGCTATAATTAGTAATAAAAACCATGCAAGAATTGAACATGAATAATGTAGAACTTGTATTAAAATATGCATATATGCATGAAAATAGCAGAAATATAACACTGGAAAGAGCATAGTAAATGGCAAAATGATAAATTGTAGGAATTCAAAGACAATAGAAATAATAAGGTGTAGAACCATAAATGACAAAAATTAAACTAAGATCCAAATACTTAAATTCATTTGCAATTCATCTTTTCCTTTAAAAATTTTCGGAGTGCATGTGCATTGTAACACAATAGAAGCCTCATTGGCTTCAGAATTCTTATCCTATTTATATACAGAATTTTCTATAATAAAAAAAGAAAAAGTTTAGGGACTAGCAACTTTTGTATTTTCTGGCCAGCACTTAACCATCAAAACAGAAGTGAGTGATCTCTCACCATTAGATGTAATCTCACATCATTAAAAACACTATTGATGGTCAATTGATGGTTACAAAACATCAAAATTGTTAACCCCCTAGAAAATTGAGCTCGGATTTCAAATTTCTCCACGTCTTCTTACATTTTCGCCTGAACTATTATGAGAACTCCCTTAAAATGCAAAATAATTTCTCCCTTTCAACCCCATTTTATTATCATGTCTGTCTACCCTTTATCCAAAATTTGGAATAACGAACATATTGATGTTGATATTGATATTGGAGAAAAGGATAAATAGGTTCCTGACCTTTTGCCTCGCGGACATTTTTATTCCTGACCATTGAAAAATATTTTTAAGTCCTGACCTTCACAAAACTTGGACGGATCAGTCCCTGACGGAGGCATTTGGACGGATCAGTCCCTGACGGAGGCATTTGGACGGAGGGACTGATCCGTCCAAATTTTGTGAAGGTCAGTGACTTAAAAGTATTTTTCAATGATCAGAGACAAAAATGTCCGCGGAACAAAAGGTCAGGGACCTATTTGTCCTTTTATATTGAAAAACATTTTTCATAAACAAAACATTAATATTAGGTACATGCTGAGTACAGAAGCATGCAAGGCAAGGTCCTTGAACAGAATTTTATTATATTTTTGCTGTTGTAAAGAAAGTAGCTAGAGATTGCAAGAATCAGTCAGAATTGTTCACTCACATAAATACTTTAATAACAATACAATATAATTTTAATATATAATTTTCTTTTAATAATAATATAATAATATATTTAAAATAAATTCTAGCGACAAATTTTAACTATCATTTTGTAATTTGACTAATTTTGACTTTTTAAATTTGATTCAATTTTGGCTTTTATATAATTTTCTTACTCTTATCAATATTGATGAATTCATTTTATGCTTCTCTTATACATTTAGATATGAATTGTCATCATGTCATATATATTAAAGCTTCTATATTTTTTAACAATCTCTAGTGATTATAATTCAAGTTGAATTCTTCAATTTGGTTACTATCAATTGATAAGCTTAATTTAATTTTCAATACAGATATAATTTTTATCTAACTTTTTTTATTAGTTTAAATTTTTAAAAAATGTAATTTTATAATATAATATCGGGTATTAGATATATAATTATTAATATTATATTTTTCTATTAATTTAATTTTTTAAAATGAGTAATTTCATGATATAATTTTAGAATTTTATATCTAAAAGATTTTGAGTTCGATCTTTGGTAGCATAAAAGTTTTTTTTTTTAAAAAAACGAACATGAATAAAAGATTTTATAAAACATCTATTACGACATCCAATCTTAATTAGGTGAGATTGTTTTCTAAATTTTATTTGGTCCAAAATAAGTATACATTAAGATGAAAACTCAGGTGCAGTCGACTTCACGTGAAGTTTATAGCTGAGAGTCGTTAGATTAAAATTTTGTCAAATCAGCCAAATCATCTAACGATTTTCAATTATCAACTTCACGTGAAGTTGACTGTACGTGAGTTTCCACCGTACATTAAATAAAAGAAGGAAATAATTAGGAGAAGAGCGAAAATAATACACTATAAAAAGTTCCATATCCATATAAACTTTTCTCTTAAACAATCATTGACCTGATGACCTTAGTCCATCGACTCTTCAAAATAAATATCTAGTAATGATTCTAATCAGTTCGTCACAATACTACTCTAAGACAACAGTATGAAAACAAACTAAAAAAACTTGGCCACCCCTTTTTCCTTTACAATCACATATGATATGAGATCAGACTTATTTGTTCCAATAATTTTGTTTCAATTAACTTCAACATTTTGTAAGAAAAGCTTTTAAAAAATGTGAAAATCTGGATGTAGTCAACTTCACGTGAAGTTGATAACTAAAAATCGTTAGATGAAATTTTAGTCAAATCAATCAAATTATTTAACGATAATAATGGTACATGTCTCTTCATGTTATAAATGATGTACATACAGATCAGATAGTACATACATACAGCTCCCTCCAAAATTACACATTACACCCGATCGCAATAAAGAATTCTATGAAATAAATAATAATAATAATAATAATAATATAAATTCTAATTAAAATCAGCTTTCAACATTAAAAAAAAAAAAGAAACAGAGGAAAAAAGGTTATAAAATAAAAAATGCACCATTATTGTGATTTCTGACGATGTAGCAAAATGACAAGAAATATATAGATTATGTTCATTACTTCATTTCATTGACTAAAAATTAAATGCTTCAGTCAGCCCAAATAAATATCTCTGGAAGCTAAGGTATTTATTTCTTTTCTTCTACGTTGTTCACAACATTGACCATGGAAACATTATCTTAAAAAAAAAAATTATGTGGACCAAATTAAGCCCACTGGTATAGTACAACCTACAAACAACCGACCCGTTAGGCAAAGCAACTACGAATTGCATGTTGCCCCTTTGGCCACATCAAATTTTCTCTGTAGCCAATCAAGCACACACTTTAATTGTGTTCCCTCATCCTTCCAACCTAATCAAGATTGTCAAAAGAAAAAAAAAAATTCACATCTTATTATGACAATTTAATTAATTCGGTTTAAAAAATTGCAATTATATCTCCTAAAATTTTCTATTTTCAGAACTCAAATTTGATATATCATGTATCACTACTAAAACCAATGAACTTTTTGCATTAGTCATCAAGATATCAAGCAAGGTCTTAATTTGTGTTTTCTCAACCTTCCACATGTCACTAGAACTTTTTTTTCTTCATCAAGGATGTGACAAATTCACATATTGTCTCTTTCAAGATGAGTTTTTTTTTCTTCGATTTTTTACAATTCTAAAGACGAACTTACTTACTAATTGACTAAGTATGTGTTGATCATCAAAATCGCCATTTAAAAATTAGTAAATACGTTTTTTATTTTCTATTTTCTTTTTTTTTTCTATTTTTGTTGAAAATGACAGCATCAATATCTTATGATGTTAACTAATGTTAACAATTTGAATGAATTGGACTTAACAATTGAATATTAATTGGACTATTCAACCAACCTTATTGTAATTAGTAACCATTTATCCTCATGCGAAGTTGCAAACGAAGCTTAATTAGCTACCAAATGAAAAATTCTATCAAGCTCTCATTCACTCATTTCATCGAACACTTAAAACGCACACTGCCTAACAACACGCATAATTTCCCTCAGCAATTCATTTCATGTAAAATTTCACTAATTTGTGCAAAAGAAAAATTACAATTTACATATGCTGATCTAAAAAAAGAAAATTAAAGTACATAAGATCAATATAAAATAATACATGATCTCTGTAGAACGAATGGGTCAACGTAAAAATCTATATCCTAACCATCTCTAAACTTGTGTTAGTAAACAGTAATAGAATTAAAGAAAATCCAATAAGTAATTTGCTCAATGAAATGCAAGAAGAAAGAAGGAGGTGATTGAAACATACAGAAAGTAACGGCGATCAAATTCCAATTCTCCAAGCATGAACAAGAAGAGTTAATCCAACGGGACCAATCAACTCGCTCTCTTCTAGATTGGACCACTCCATGACGGAGGAGCTTCCGCCGAATGATCCCAGCGAAGACGACAACGAAAACGACGACGATGACAATAATAAACTCTTGCCAGTTTTCCCGCATTCCGAATCGTTCCAATAAGTCTCCCCGAAATCCTCGTCCTCCTCAAACTTGAACATAAACACGGCGTGACCATCATCACTTTTACCCAGATTGTTATAATAATAATTCTTATTCTTATTATTGTAGGAGTTGTTATAGTTGTTGTAGTAGTGTTGGTATTCCTCCTTTTTGAATAGCCAGTTATGAACGTCCCACGTGATTTGCACGTGACCACCTTCACCAATTTCCACTCTCTCGTTCCCCCTAAACTTCCACCTCAACCTCTTCACTTCCAAAACCTTCTCTCCTGTACAATTACGAATACAGTATTAAAATACATACAAAATTAGTGGTAAATAAATTTGAAAAGTAGGATTTGGATTTGGATTTGTCCATCGTAGCTCCTCACCGTCGAAACTAAACAGAAGCCTCGAGTTTTCGCTATCGTCGCCGCCGCCGCCGTGATATTCAACCTCCAACTCTCTCGTTCTTCCGGCGATCGTTGCCGACGTGGAGTAGACTCTGTTGGAGACACCGTTGGCGTCGACGTCGACGTACTCTTTCCTGGTGACGAGTACCTGGCGGTTCTCGGGATCACGTGCCTTGCACGTGGCGCATGCATCTTTGAGCGGTACATCTCCGACGAGGAGTGCGATGGAGTCGTCTAGCGTGAGGGCAAGGAGGTAATTAGACTCAGGCTCCGGACGGTTACCGAACCTGGCTTTGGAGAGGTTCCAGAAGATTCTTATGTTGTGAGAGAGAGATTTGTGCCCGCGCTTCTTGTTGCGGAAGGAGAAAGGGAAAGCGTTGATGCGGAGGTTGAAGGTGGGAGGGTTGAAAGGGTGGTGGTTGTGGAGATGGAGCTGGAGGGACCGGCCGAAGATGGACTGAGACCATGTCACGGTGACGGTGCCGGCGGCGGTTTGGTATGTGTAGCTGGTTTGCGTTGTCAAGAAGAGTTGCTGCCGCAGCGGTGGATGCGGCGGACAGTCGTCGGAAGTTTTTGAGAGGTGGAAGCATGAAAGGAAGGACATTATCTCTGGTTTTTGTTATTTGAAAAAAAAAAAATTGGAGATTTTGTTGAATATAAGGGTTTTTATTTTTTAAAATGTTTTATTATGGTTATTTTGGCATGGAAATTGAAGAGAAAAGAAGGAAGGAATGTGGTATTTGCTTTTTTTAATAGTGCCAGGGAAACCAGGAGAGAGAGAGAGACTTGTTAAAACATTAATACACTTTGACTCCTTTTGTGCATGTATGTATGTTTTAAGGGTCGTAATATAGTTTCAACTCTCAACAAATTAAAGATATTTTTTATTTTTATTATTAAAATATTGTAATTTTATCAATTAAATTATTTCACTCTCAATATTACGCAAATACATTGTTTCCAAATCCAATACGCAAATACATTGTTTCACGTATCTATAGAAACCGCTACTGACATTAGCGGTTTACAAGTGTACAGAAATCGCTACAATCAGCCGCGATTTACGTGCAATAGGGCTAAGTCATAAACCGCGGGTACCAGCCGCGGTTTACGTGGAATATGCATTGGTCATAAACCACTGCTACCAGCAGCGGTTGGTTTACGTGTGTTGGTGTGCGTGCGTAAACCGCTAGAGCCTATAGCGGTTTATGTGTAATTGGCTACCTATATAAACCGTGGTGGTAGCCGCGGATTATTCATTTGGAGGGGTTGTGACGTTTTTTAGAGAGAGAAAATTCTAGAGAGAGGTCAGAGCAAGTTGAGAGCGGGTCCGAGGTATCTCAGCAACGACTTCTGGCGAGTTATCATGGCAGACAGGACCTTGTACCGACTGAACGGTGTTGCGCATATTGCCGGTTCTATTGGTGACGAGGTTAGTTAATAATTATTTTTTTAAGGCTTAGTATTTGTTAGTTAGAAAAATTGTATGTAAGGTAGACGAACTAGAATTTATAGATTATTCCCTCTAGTTTGAAATTAGGCTTCGCATGCTAGGATGTTAGTTTAATCAATTTGGGTTAGTGTTTTGAATTTTTCTTGTTAAGTTATAAATATGACTAGTTAGCTGAATTTCAAATCCCTTCAATGAATGTTATTCTACATGTTGTTAGTTTAGTTTAGGGAAAGGGACAGTTGACGTTAGTGGTTTATTTTAGTTCGGTTAGTGTATTTGTATGATATGAAGTTTTTTATTTTAAAGCTTTATAATATTTTTATAATTCTAGCTGTTATTTATTCAAGTATGTGTGTTGTTATTTTTACTATCGTAATTAGTTTCTATAATTTGAAGCTTACATGTTTTTCGATGGCTTAGTTATATAGGGTTCATAGATTAATTTGTTTACCGGTTCATCATTTGTTGATGGTTTAAGATATTTGTTATTGTTAGATAGGGGAATTTTTTTATGGATAGGAGAATTTAATTGGACCTTGTATTTCTTTCATGTTTTGTGCAGCCCGCTAGGTGTATATACAGTGTGAGACGGCAACAGAATATGCCCATGCATGAAAGGATCATCCCGTATTTAGAGAGGGTTGGATTGTACCATTTGACCAGGCTAAACAGCCAATGGTTCTGGCTGGATGAGCCATTGGTTAGCGCGTTCGTTGAGAGGTGGCGTCCTGAGACGCACACGTTCCATATGCCTTTCGGAGAGTGCACAGTGACATTGCAAGACGTGGCATTTCAGCTAGGACTGCCTGTGGATGGGGAGGCTGTGAGTGGTTGCCTTGGTGAGTTTGAGAAATACATGGAGGGTGGCCAACCAGCTTGGGAGTGGTTTGAGGACCTATTCAGTGAGTGGCCTCCATCGAATAAGGTCAAGCAGATGACAGTACACTTTACATGGTTCCACGAGAGGTTTAGGGTGCTACCACCAGATGCGACCGAGGAGACTGTCCGCATCTACGCACGTGCCTACATCATGATGCTGTTATCGACTCAGTTATTTGGGGACAAGAGTGCGAACCGGGTACATATACGGTGGTTGCCATTTGTGGCAAATCTTGATGACATGGGGAGGTATAGCTGGGGGTCGGCCGCTTTGGCTTGGTTGTACTGATGCATGTGTCGGGTAGCGAACAGAAATGTGACTAACCTTGTGGGTCTCCTCCAGTTGCTGCAGAGTTGGATATTCTGGCGGTTTCCGACTTTGAGGCCGTCCGGGTTTGAGGTTTTCTCTTTCCCGCTGGCATCCAGGTATGAGTTATGTTTTTTTAATGCTTAAAAATTCCGAGGACGGTTTTTTATGTTTGTGTCTCATATGATTTACAATTAGGTGGTCTGCATACTTACCTCTGAACGATAGCAAGGACCAGAGGGTCATAAGCTATCGGCTTGCATTGGATCGCTTAACCGCTCGTGATGTAAGTATTATACTAGTTAGGGTTTCGTTTCTAGTTTGCTCTCTTGTTGTGACTAGATATATACTTGTTGTGGTAATGTCTGATGAGTTCTGAATTTTCAGATTGCATGGGAGCCCTACTCCGCGCTTGATGTACTTGCCGTGGTCCATCCGAGATACTTACAGAGGAGCATAGTCGCATATGGCGAGCGGTCACTACTTTGATATACTTTACGGTCATCGAGTGGCATCAGGTTGACAGGGTTGTTCCACAGCTGGGTGGAGTGCAGCATATCCCCGAGGATGCTTTGAACGTAGACTGGCTGCATGCTAAGGACGGGAGGGGTGGAGATAGGTGGTTTCCCCATTACTATTAGGGGGACTCTAGTGCAGCCTTGATGCCGTTATGTCTATCAGAGATCATGAGAATACCTTGCTGTGGAGTAACATGTCTTCTAAGATTAGATAGAAAGTATGACCAAGACTCTGCATTTTTCCCCTCCATGAGTGCAAATACAACAGGCAAAATATTCGAGTTACCATCATGAGCGATCGCCAACAACAATGTCCCGCCATACTTGCCATAGAGGTGTGTTCCGTCGATGCTTACGAGCGGCTTACAGTGGCGGAATGCCTCAATACATGGAGGAAATGTCCAAAACATGCGATAAAATTAGACTCTATCTTCATCAACTTGGTCACCCACTCTAACCGGGGAGGTCTTCAGCAGAGCAACGGAACCTTCCATGGTGCATGTGACCCCAAGGATCCATCGAGGCAGATCCGCATACGACTCCTCCCAATCGCCATATATTTGCGATACTGCCTTCTGTTTCGCCAACCACACCTTCCAATAACTAGGCCTGAATCCATATGTCGCCTCCGTTGCCTCTTGCAATACCTTAATCGACACCGACGCATCAGCTACTTGTGATCGCTCGATATGGATGTGGATGTGGCCATACACGTGTGTGGTCCGTTGTACCTCCTAACTTCCCATGTGCTCTTCCTTTTCCGCACGACTATCCGAATCAACCACGTGCACCCGTTATCAAACTCCTTGCATCTCCCTTGGTATTTCAGATTGTCTGACTCCATAACCTTGTACTCAACTCCACGCCGAATACTGTAATCTTTTACGCTCAGCACAACTTCCTCCTTACTCTGGAACGATTGGCCAATCTGAAATTCAGTCATAGGTGTCCCATCATGCATCCCCTGCCCATCGAATGTTGCATCTACATTCTGGTGTTGGCCGATGGCTTCCAAGTTCAAAGAAGAGAAGTGGGGAGGGTACTCTTGTATTCTAGAATCGGAACCTCAATGGGTTGTATGTGTACCTCTTGGAATATCATCATCACTGTCCCCACCAATATTGACCGGCTCCTCATCCGAATCATTGTCACACAGTGCATTCTCAACTCGATCTGGACCGGCATCAAATTCAAAATCAGGCACAACAGGAGCCACATATGCATGAACAGCCCCAGCATGTTCGGGCTCAGGAATCGGAACTGCCGCTGCTATCACAGGCATCGATGTCGAGGCACCACCGACTGTGGTCGACTGAGGATTCGGTGCCGATGCCCCAGAGCTATCCACACCATCTTCCAACTTCGCAAGCAGCTCAGGTACCCTCACCTCCGGAAAACTACGCCTGCAGTGAAACAAGACCTGCAGGTCTTCATCCGACCCTATCATGAAGGTCTCATATCTCACACCAGTTGAAACAACGGCTATTTGAATCTTGTAAAATAATTTTTTTACCCACTTCGTCCTACAGGTACCGAACTTCCGTAATATGCTTAGCTTAATCTCTGCCAATATAATCGACGATCTGATAAAAATATTAAGCGGTTCTCTATCTGTGAATTTCACACCATGCCTTTTGCTCTTTTGAATTTTTCCAGAGCAGTGAACCAGAGCCACAAAACTATCATCCCTCTCCATTTGTGAATAACACTCTACCTCTCCACATTTGGCCCCTCCATGGTTTATATAGGCAGCCCCATTCATCATCCTCAACGTAAATCGCTATAGGCTCTAGCGGTTTACTAGCACACACGCACACACATAAACCGCTGCTGGCAGCAGCGGTTTATGACTTAGCCCTATTACATGTAAACCGCGGCTGGTTGTAGCGGTTTCTATACACTTGTAAACCGCTACTGCCAGTAGCGATTTATATAGATACGTGAAACAATGCAATTACATATTGGATTTGGAAACAATGTATTTACGTAATATTGAGGTTGAAACGATTTAATTAAGTGAATTGCCCTTAAAATTAGTTTTATTTTCTATACCTAAATTTACAATTTTGATAATATTAAAAACAAAAGTATTACTTAGTGTAACCCTAAATGTTCATTGATCTTTAGTTTAGGACCAGTCATGATTCTAGATTAATTAGTAGAGTTCTTTAAGTTAATTTTATCTATTATTAATTTTAATGAATAAAAGAGTTGTATATATGGATATTTTTGGGGCTATTTTTTTTTATGGAAGCAAAAGTAGTGATATATCTTAATATTATAATTTTTGGTATTTTTTAAAATTGTGAAAAGTACACAAATCGGAGGATTTTTAATTTTTTTAACATAAATTGGATGGTCCGATTTGTGTACCTCTCACAAATTGGACGATCCCATTTGTGTACCTCTAGAAATTGGACGATCCAATTTATGTACCTCTAATAAATCGGACGGTCTGATTTCTACTTCTCTAATTAAACGGTTTCACATTTGAGAATAACACCCCAATAATCCACATTTTAGAAAAAGAAAATGCTACTTGTACAACAAAATTCAGCCTTTGGTCAATCTTTAATATTATTTAATTATCTTTTAATTAAAACATATTCCTATTTTGTAGGATACACATTTATAATTAAAATTAATTTAAATTTTAAAAATTAAAATTTCTTTAACTTCCTACCCACTTCATAGTTAGTTATTATTTTCTTCTTTTACGTTTGTTCTTTCTTTAACACATTTTTCTTCTTTCTTCTATTTTGCTACAATATTCCAATTTGTATCTGCAGAAAAAAAAAATTCAAAATCAGTACATTTAGAAAAAAATTAATCCCTTACTTACTGTATCTTTGATGATAAAATGCAGGATCTGTCTTACGACTTTATATTGATGAATGGTCGAATATAATTATATACACAAACTAAAATATTTTTAATTGTAGCTTTTTTTTAATTGTAACACATCTAAAATTTTAAGTTATACAAAAAATATTTTTAAAACACATCCAAAATCATAAATCTAAAATTTAAATTTAAATATTAAAAAATAATTGTAACACATCTAAAATTATGAAGTTATAAATCTAAAATTATACAGAAAATATTTTTGAAACACATCCAAAATCATAAATCTAAAATTTAAATTTAAACATTAAAAAACAGTTGTAACACATCTAAAATTATAAAGTTAACAATAAAAAAATGAACGGTGAACGAGGAGGAGGAAGGCGGCGACGAAGATGAGTGTTAACGAAGGGGAATGTGGCATTGTGAATGAGCACTGAGAAGGAGGAAGGCAGCGTCGAGAATGAGCGCGGAAGAAGAAGGTGGCGCGGATGAACGACGGCGGAGGATGACTTCTCGATGTGCGCTTCTGAGGTTTTTCATGTGCCCCGAGGATGACTTCTTTGAGTGTTTTGTACAGGTTTAGTTAATAATTAGATGGTTTAAAGTTTATTTTATAATTTTAAAATTAAAATTTTGAATTTTAAATAATTTTATTTTTAGATATGTATTTAAATTATAATATAATAATAATTAAATATATTAAATCTGAAACAGAAATTTAAAATTTAAATTTTAAATTTTAGTTTTATTTAGATTGAATTTTAAATGTGTATTTAATTTAAAAAAATAATAAATCTATTCATAATTTTTAGATGTGTTTATTTTATAATAATTCTCCACATACAAGCGTTTTTTTATACAAGTCTTTATAAGTCATTTATATTAACGCGCTTCGAACCGTTACTGTACGTTTTCCCTGCACCTTCTTCTTCTTCTTGCTACACGTTCTTCTTCCTCTTCCTCTTCTTTTTCTTCTTTTCTTTCGTTTCTTGCCTTCTCTTTCTCCTTCTTTATTTACGTGCTTTTCTCTCTGTTTTCTTTCTTCGTTATTCTCGATTTCCATTGTTTTTTGATATCAAGCTCTGAAATCGTTTTTGAAGAAAAAGAAGTAGCAGAAGATGAGGAGGAGAAAGAGAAAGAGTTCTGAATTATGCATAAGGTGTACTTCAACGAATTTTGGATGTATTTCTTAAATCCTTTGGGTGTAGTTTTATAATCCTTTGGGTGTATTTCTGTAATCTTTGGGTGTATTTATATAATCGTTTGGGTGTATTTCTGTAATCGTTTGGGTGCATTTCTGTAATCGTTTGGGTATATTTCTGAAGTTCCATTATCTTCAAATTTGGCAAGAAACTTGTTTTCATGGAGAAAGAAGAAGAAGAGTCGTTCATAATGCATGGTGAGTAGCACGCTTTGGAAACAGGAACTGGTTGAATAACGTGCATTTATTTACTTTTGAATGTGGGACGTGTGTTTTGTTGGACTTGTGCCAATTTATAAGTCAAAAAGACTTGTATGTGTAGCAGACCTCTTTATTTTAATTTTTTTTAAATTATTGTAATAAAAATATGAATATTGTATCATTTTTAAAAGATACCTAATTGAATTGTTTAAAAAAAACACCGTTAAAAAAAGTTTTATTTTTGGAAGTGGTAAAAGAATCGTATCAAGAAAATAAAAATTCCAGGTACTGTCCAATCCACACTTGCCACTGCCCAGGTATTGTTGGCGCTTATTATTTTTTATATGAGAGAGAGAAGTGTATAACAAGAAGCTGTGAGCAGAGGTGTGTTTCACATTGGTATGAGATGTATAAATTGGATGCATCGATTTGTTTGTTTTATTTTTTTTTTTAAACAAATAATCACAAATCGGACGGTCTGATTTGTAATTTCGAAAATAAAAAAATTTTTAATGTTAAAATCGGACCGTCCGATTTTTATTTTAAAAAATAAAAAAAATAAAAAATACAAAACGGACCCTCCGATTTGTAGTTTATTTTTTTTCCAAATAAATCGGACCTTTCGATTTGTAGTTTATTTTTTTTCCAAACAAATCGGACCCTTCGATTTGTAGTTTATTTTTCTCTTCAAACAAATCGGACCGTCCAATTTGAATAAAACACCATATAAAAAAAACACCTAATCTTCCAATAATAATATATTACACATATATTTAATCAATATAAAAAAAATTAGCCTATTGTTGGATTTCTTAAATGAAACAAATCAAGTCAATATATCAATGGATCGGAACATCAAATTAAGCAAAAATTAAACCAGTTTAACAACATTAATTACCTATACGTTTAACTGTCCAGTGGCTGTGGTTTTTTTTTTTTTTTAAAAAAAAAACAGGCACAAACAGTTACCCAGACAACGAAGGAAATGTTTCAATGTTTCATGACAAGTAATAAGTGAGAGACTGTATAAGAACTAGAAGTAAATCTTTATTTGGCTTTAGATTTTAGAAACGGACAGATAAAGTTGACCACTGCCTCGTGTGTGTATTTATAATTATATATAGTATATGAAAATTTAAATTGAAATAAAAAAGTAACAAATCGTTGTCATCATTTTTATTTTTATTTCCCGGTTACTAGATACGTAGATATCTAGTTTGTCATTCTAATTAAGCGCTATTTTTAATTTAAATTTGACATAGTAGATTAGTAGTCATGTTTCAATAGGAAAAGGTTATGTTTATTAGTGCACAAAGGTGTCTACCTATGATGCACGGACATTGACACGGACACGAGACACGATACGGGACACACCGACACGCGAATTTTAAAATCTTATAAGATGTGGGGACAAGTATTTAAAATATTTTTTATTTTAATAAATAATAATATATACTATATCTAAATTTATTTCAAGAATATATGTTAAGAATAAGACTGGACACGCTGACACGTAATGGTATTTAGGTGTGTCTAAACGTGTCCAAAGAATAATTTTTTACTTTTTATTAAGACACGGTTGAACACAGCTGACACGCGTGTCGGTCGAGTATCGGTGAGTGTCATGTCCCAAATGTATCCAACATGTGGACACGACAACTCAGTAAAATGTCCGTGCTTCATAGGTGTCTACATATATATATACAAGGATGTGTATATATTTGGCCTTCATAAAGTTAATTTGGCAAAATTTAAATTAAAGTGATAATATATCATAGAAACATTTTTTACACATATACAAACTTAACGCATCAAATTTAAGGATATAAATAACAATAAAAAAAAAATCAGACTCGATCCAGCAAATTTATTTAATAAATATTATATACTCATCTTTTGTGGATCTCATCACATATTACTTCAAAAAAAATAAAATAAAATCACACTCTTAGGTTTGTCCAATTATGCTCATGCAAAACTTACTCTATCATTTATATATCAGCCATTAATTTACTCAGTTCACATGATCTCTATCTTACACAATTTATATTTATGTAATATGTCGTATTCATGAGAATATTCTTAGTTCATGATAATTTGTGTGTCAACTGAAACTATGTCCGTCGTTCTCTGAACCTCTCTTTTCTCTAGATCTGTATAATAATTTATATAGCATACAATAA
>NC_029790.2:131330984-131332382 GCF_000816755.2 Arachis ipaensis | reverse complement strand
AATTATTTTTTAAGTAATAAAAAATAGTATTAATTGTTTCTTAAATTTGTAAAAAAGATACATTTTCATCCCTACTTCAAACCATCAAAGTTTAGAAATTAACAATTAATAAACAAAAATAAAAGACTAAAGTAGTCACTCAAAAAAAGTTTAAGGATTAGTTTGAGTTTTTACTTAAAATTGAAAGTGCAAACTAATAATAACTTTTAGTCTAGTAATAGTATATATAACTGGGTTCATTTACCACACATTTCAGTCTATCTACTTATATTCTCTTTAATAAATTAACTTAACAACAAAGCTCATCTTTGGTTAATTAATTTGATAATGTCATATGCTATATATTAAAATTAAATCCTCTGCTCAATTAGTAGACATAGATCTTGTGGGGTCCATCATAGTACTCACGGCCACGGGAGTAACATTACACTATGGGGGTATTCATTCAAGATATAATAAAATGGAATCAAACACTTCTCAACTAACTTGTATTCTTCGTGGAAATTCCAAAATTATATATATTAATTAATCTTGCGTCTCAGTTAAGATTATTGGTTAAAACGAATCTTATATATGGCACGCATGAATATATTCTTTGAAGTTGTTGGTGGAAAAGCGTAAGATAACCTTAGCTTAAAGAGTGTGTTTGGACAATGAAAAGATTTTAGAAAGAAATAATGTATTTTTTAAGGGTAATTAATTTTTTTGTTAAAATTATTGGTGTTGGATATTTATTGTTAGAGGCTAACATCCTTCTTTTATATATACTTGCCTTACACTACTTGGTAGGGGTGACAATATATACTCTATCCGCGGGTACCCAATCCGACCCCACCCGATCGGGTAGAGTTGTCAACCCGATCCGTAGCGGGTAGGGTTGGGTGTGGATAGGATTTTCGTGCGGATCGGGTTGGGTGCGGGTTGAGACTCAACCCTACTCGACCAACCCGCACTCTATATAATGTATATGTTATATACTTATATAAAAATATGTTTTAAATGGATGTTGAATTAAATACTTCTCTCACTAAATGTAAAATATGCTTAGCCACTAAAAAAAATCATTAATTGATAATTCAATTTTTTTTACATAAAAATCAGTTATATTTTAAATTATCATCAAGTTGTATAATAAAATCGTATATTTTTTATAACCCGCGGGTAGGGTCGGGTACCCGCGGATTAAGAGTGGGTAGGGTTAGAGTTAGAAAATTCTCAACCCGTGAGTAGGATTAGGGTTGGATCCAAACCCTACCCTACCCTACCCATTGCCACCCCTACTACTTGGGTCATTCTTAGCCAATTTCTCAACTTTTTTCCATTATAAAAGTATTAGTTCATAACATTTTTTAAAATTTTTTATTAATCCAGTTTGATATTAGATTGATTTCGTCTTAT
>NC_029790.2:131330121-131330833 GCF_000816755.2 Arachis ipaensis | reverse complement strand
CAAAAAAATCATGCATATAACATTTTTCACTAATTTATTCTCCAAAAAATAGAAAATAAATTATCTTCTATCAATTAGATCTAATATTTTATTTTATAGATTTTAATACATGAAATAATAACACCTTTAACCAATCAATTTTGTCTTACAATTGTAAGGTATTTCTACCATTACACCAATACTTTTGTAAGTTTTTCCATTTATATAGATGATACTATACATTTATATTTAAATATTTAGTATGGCACGTAGAATTATATATCTACTTTTATCTGTATCTAAAATGAGGGAAACCCTAACTTTCCATCAAAAAACCATATAAGTAAAATGAAGAATCATATTCTCAGGTCTCAGCAGCACCAAACTAATTGCAGTATGCACAAAGTAACTAAACATTAGAACATTTAAGTACAAAAATATCTATCACAATAGATCAATTTAATTATGAGATTAATTAATTTCACATCAATGTAAGATACTTTGATCAAAACCATCACAAGAAAACAAAAACAAAATAAAAGAAAGAATCAATTCATTTTGCGAGAATAAACTAAAAGAAAAATGGAGGAAACAGATATGTGCACAAATAGATATTTAATCTTGTTGTTTTTATATAAGATGGATAGATAAATACTTGCAGTTCTATAATAGAATTAAAAAAATTGTATTTAGAATAAAACCGAAAAAATGTGGTATGTGAGTATGTCCCGGC
>NC_029790.2:131326133-131330040 GCF_000816755.2 Arachis ipaensis | reverse complement strand
TATTATGAATATAAAATATTAGAATAAAAATATAAAAACATAAGATATGAGATGGAACTTAATGAATTCTTTTTTATTGAGAAATAAAAAATACTTTATATCGATATTACGGGATTGAAGAATATCATATCATTAATGCTATGATTGTTTGATCATTAAATCAATAATGGTGGTGAGTGATGACTAATAAAATTATTGATTAGAAGCATAGTTATCAAAATCGAACCGGTAATCAACCCGGTAAAATTATTAGGTCATTGGGTAGTGATTCAACTGATGGATCAGTAGTCGAATCGTTTAATTTGGTAATAATTAAATAAATATATAAAATTATAATACAATATTTATTGAAAAATAAAAATTAATGTTTAATATTTGTAGAAGAATGTCTGGTTTAGTGGCAAAAATGATAAAGTTTTTGCACAAAGTTCTTGGTTCGAGTTTCAAAAATGAATGATAAATAAGATTTTAGTATTTATAATTCATCGAGTAATTAAGTTGGAATTAATTCTTATTGAGTAACAAATTAAATCATTATTCCGCACAAAATTGATTTCATGAAATTTATTCATGTTTCAAGTTAATCTCAAATTGACACACGCATCACTTTGTGTGATGTAGTGCAGCTGAACTTTGTAAAGCAAATTTTTTTAAAAGATCAAATTAAATAAAGTAGAGCGAGACATTACAAGTTGCAACAACCATATTTACTAATAATGAACAACTATCCAAAATGGCTTATTTTTTTTGCCTTGTGTCATGCATGTACATATGTAAAACATGACTATAATTCTTGATCACAAATCTAAAATAACTTTTTTTTTTTCCAAAAGCAAAAGTTAAACCAGTTCAGATCCAGAAAGCATTTTAAATCATAGTTAATATCTTCTTCTTTTGTGTATTTTTCTCACAACCACTAACATGCATTTTGGACAAGTGGACCTTGTCTTATTCGGTGTGAGCACTATCACATCACATGCTGAACCATATCCCCATTCTAATGTTTCTTTCATTTTTTGTTTCCACCCAAAATTATCATCGGACACGGACGGACCCAGGTAGAAGGTACCCCATAAGGCTATAAATATTTTTTAAAATTATATATTATTTGTTTAAACTTAATTTAGTATGTAAATAAAAAAAAAGTTAATTCAATAAAAATAATAAATATTGATAATTACATTTGCAATACTAGCTAATTAGTTAATAACTAAATCGTTGAACTTAATTTCCTAACAGAAAATTCTGGAGCTAGCAGTTTTTAATAATTTTAGCACAAATCAAATTATATTCAACAAATAAATTGTACTAATGTATATGTACAAACTTTAATAAATGTGGACGCAATATGTGTTAATTTATGAGTAAATATCTTTCTTGACCTTGTCTTTTTTGAAAATTAACAAGTCGCCCTCTCAACGTTTAAAAATAATAAATTGGTCTCTATTTATTTTTTCCGTTAGACACATCAATCCTTTCATTAGATAAATCGGTCTCTGTCGATTTCTTCCGTTAGACACATTAATCCTTGTCTATTGGCCACAGAAGGGTCGATGTGTCTAACGAAAGAAATAGACAGGGGTCGATTTGTCATTTGTTAAAGGTTAGGGGACGACTTGTCAATTTTAAAAAAAGACAGAGGCTGAAAAAGTTATTTACTCTTAATTTATATATACCATAAACTCTAATAAATATAGATGTAAAATATATGTTTCATGTGTGCAAATTTTTATAAATATGATATAAATTATTGTTTGTCAAAATGATAATATTTGTTGGCCAAATAACATTATTGTCTCCTATATAGAGAAAAGGATAATAATCAATTTATATAGAGAAAAGGATAATAATCAATTTATGTGATTTATTGATGTTTAATTTTTTATTATTTATTTTGTGTCATTTGTTTATTATTTTATGTAATATAACTAACTATAATTAATTTACTTTTATAGATAATCCTAACGTCGTGTGAAAAATAATTCTACTTGTATATATACAGACATACACACGCTAAGATTGGATTTGAATTGCGACCCCTCCATATAAAGTCACGTAATCATAAGATCACACTATATATATGATTTTGACAGGA
Source organism: Arachis ipaensis (assembly GCF_000816755.2). Taxonomy (NCBI): domain Eukaryota; kingdom Viridiplantae; phylum Streptophyta; class Magnoliopsida; order Fabales; family Fabaceae; genus Arachis; species Arachis ipaensis. The sequence goes on along the minus strand of NC_029790.2, from coordinate 131,327,945 downwards.
TGAATTTTGATTTATTATAGATTGAAGAGGTTGTCCCCTTTATATAGTTTGTCTTCTTTGCCAGCCAGCTGGTTCATTTCTTGAGAGCTACGTTAGGCTTTACAAACAATCCAGCAATTCAATCATACGTTATTGCTGCCAAAAAAAAAAAATTATAACAACTATTGTTATAAAGCGTGGATCGAACACGCGACCTTCAGATCTTCAGTCTGACGCTCTCCCAACTGAGCTATCCCCGCAGTTGATGTTATATTCACTTCATTAATATTAATCTATATTGAATACATAATAGTTCTTGGGATTTTATTTTAAGTTCTCACGATATCCTCTACGCTAAGAAGTATTTTATCGCAGATCAGAGCTCTATTAAGAATTTATTATTGGTTAACAGATTGTTATATGAGATTCGAATCCCAACACTTATTTAAACTGACTAATAAACTAACCACTAAATCAACTTAAATTGATTAGTTCTTGCAAATATGATAAACATCATTTGAGAAATGACTCACAAGCGTGCATATAATTGAGAGAACAGGGTGAAGCATGAACTGTCGGGTAATCAAGAATGTAAAGAAACCGAAAGAATGGATGCACACGTGGTTTGTCATTCTAAAAAAGTTTTGATTGAATACATACATTAATTATTATAACAAACAAATATTAATCTGTTAATGAATATATGATATATATGGCATGAAGTGATAGAATATGACAGGTTCAACCAATCACTAAAAACAGGTACGCGTTTCATGGTAAATGAGAGAAGCTTCTTGCTTGAATAATTGCCAATTATTGGTCTTTTTTTAAAAAAAAAAAATATTTGGTAGGGGATGGTGAATATTGATAATGACTATGCATCGAATACATTTCCTTGAATTTGTGCGTGATGTGAGTGTGTGTTAGGGTGATATTAGGCAACAAATTGAAAGAACCTCTTCTGTGGTCTTTTTTGTTTGTTTTTCCACTGTTTACCTTGCATGATTAATTCATCACTAATTGTATTGTACTTTCTTAAACGAGGGAGAAACTGTAGGAGTGTGGTGGAATAGAATGATTTCATTCAAACATTAATCGAGTGTTTAAAATTTAATCATCGCTTTAAGTATGTAAAAACTTTAAAAATTTTTAGCCAATTGTCTTATCTATTAATAAAGTGCTTAGTAGCTAAAAAAGAAAAAAAAGAAAATAGTTACCAGATACAATTGTGGATATTTCAGTGATAGTGATAGGAGTGACCATGGTGGTGTGCCTTTAATATTTCCTATAATACTATTTATCAATTATGAATTTTTAAATTTTTGTTGCTTTTGACAGTTTGCACTTTCAACTTTATTTTCCTTTGATTTAAATTGCTGTTCGTATCTTTTGTTACGATTTTTTATTAGGGTCAAATTTATTGGGTCAGCTTATTTACTCATTTAAATAGATGTGCTTTACTTTTAAAATTAAATTCGTTTAAAATTTGGGTTAAATGGGCTGAGTCCAATTAACCCAAAAAAAAATGAGGAGTTAAACGGGCTAGCTCACAGACTAAATGGGTGACTCGTTTAAAGTTTTTTTTACAAAACAAGTAGCACTTTTAGCCGGCATTTCTTTCGATTTGGCCCAAAAATTCAACCCATCAACTAAAAAATATTGTTTATTTAAGATTTTTGACTTAAAAGTGATATTTTTTGTCAAAATATTTTTTCAAAAAATAAAATAAAAAGATAAACGAATTGGCCCGTTTAACCCATCGAACTGACCATAAACAATCTGGACTGAAAAATTATGGCCCGCAAATAAAGCGGACTTAACAAGCCGGGCTTA
>NC_029790.2:131319527-131326053 GCF_000816755.2 Arachis ipaensis | reverse complement strand
CAAATCACAAAATTTATTAATTCTAACACTCTTTTTAATAAATAATTTGGACTTAATAAAAAGTCCAGAGTTTTAGATAAATTTAAATAAGAAATACCTCAGTTGATGAAATATTTGTGGGAGAAAATAATAACTTAATCATTACTTATAGAACCTTTATGGTAAGTAATGGGTAGTTACTTCCCTTATTGCATGAAAAATTATTTCATATTACGAAAATTACTGATATGTAAGTAATATCTGAAATAGTGGTAGAGAACAAAAACTTGCTTTTGGATTCGGATCGGATACGAATTGTGATATCGCTGAATAAGTTGGATAGACTCACCCATGTCTTTAGTATTTTTAAGTGACTCTGGTCTGACCTTTCTGGTGTGAACAAGCTCAAAAATGGTGGATCAGTTTCTTCTACATCATGACCTTAATTATTTGGGTCATAGACTCATAGTACGAAGAATTACATTTCTCTTTTTTGTTTTCAAATATATATTTTTTTTTTTTTGGTCGTCAAATATTTTGTTTTCATCATGCATTGATTGATTTATTTTGTTGGTATGGGTGTCATTTGTCTTATTTTATTTGGTCTAATTTTGTTTTTCGTCAGTAGTCTGAATTTACAACAATCCTTTTTAATCTTTTGGACCTTGGGTAAAATCCTTTTTGGCCTAAAATACTCCAGTTATTGTTTTGGGTCAAAGTAATCTGGATTTAAGAGATCATTTTTAATTTGGCCCATGAAGTGTTTTCATAGCCCATATAGCATTTAAGACACCCTTTTCGGCTTTGCATTTAAGACACATATACGACCAAAACACACATATATCATGTTGAGAAAACGACCAAAAATCTTTATTGGGCAATAGTTAACTACAATTTTTTTAGCCGTTACCCCTTTCTCTTGGTCACAAAATAGGAGAAGTTGTGTACACGAAACACCCACCTAAGAAAATGGTCTTCGTACTCTTAGCAACCGATTGAGAAAGGGTAGAGTGTTGACGTGTCGGTGGATTTTTCATGTAGAATTTTGTTCTTCCAAAATTATGACAAATCGACCCTAGAAGAAAATCCAAACCAACTAGGGGTGTAATCGGTTTGGTTTGGTTCGGTTTTGGACTGAAAACTGATTCTGAAGCAACAGTCGAGACCGGCATTGCTAAGACATCTCTAGCTATTTGGGATAAGATAGGATACTTGCTAGAATTTGCCTTCCACTAATTTAATATGTCAAAAGTATTTTGATCACGAGGCTTCTCTAAACCATCCATCAAATATAAATCCACCTCATTCTTGTTGATGATCTCATGAAAATGCACCTCCTTGAAAAAATCACCAGCCATGTCGCCATCAGGTACTCCCACATTTGATGCACCATCCATTATTACTGAAGTAAAAGATCTACCCCCATTATTTGCATTCACATAGCATTCAAACATCTTGGAGAAGGTCTTTTTCACTTTTGCACCCAAAAAATCAGCATCATCCTTATCATATAGCTTTTCAAAGCTAAAGTTCACAAACTTCAACTTGTATCTAGGATCAAGAACCACAGCAACAAAAATTATCATATTGATATTTTTATGTTACCCCAGTACTTGTCATACTTAAGCTTCATCCTCTCAGCCATACTCCCAAGTAATGGATCTCGACTACTACAAGAAGCCTTGAACACTCGCAAGATCTTACAAAACTCATGAAAATATTGAGAAGAAGTCACAAGCAAACTACTAGACACACTCTTTGTAACACTATGAAAAATTTTTAAGAATTACATAAAGTGTTTTGCATTGTCCCAATCAAGATTCCTCGGAATACTACCTTGCATTAGAGCATATTCTATATCTCTCTCCCCTATCCTCTTGAACGCCTTTTAAAACTTCAAATCACTTTCAAGCATGGTGTATGTAGAGTTCCATCTAGTGGGAACATCGAGTTGAACAGTACACTTGTTTTGTATCCTAGCTTCCTTAATGAAATTTTTGAACCTATTCATGCGACTAGGGGAAGCACGCACATATCTAATGGCATTTCTTATCTTGCTAATAGATTCATGCATCTCTTTCAATCCGTCATTAACAACAAGATTAAGAATATGTGCACAACACCTAACATGCAAATGCTCTCCTTTCAAAGGATGTAAATTCCAATCCTCCATTCTAGTTCTTAGATAAGATATTGCAGTATCATTAGAACTAGCATTATCAACAGTAATTGTAAACACTCTAGATATCCCCTACTCGAAAAGACATCTCTCAATTTTTCTACCAATTGTTTCTCCTTTGTGGTTTTTAATAAGACAAAAATTGATAATCCTCTTTTGCAATTTCCAATCATAATCAATGTAATGAGCAGTGAGACACATATAATTCAGATTTTGCACAGAAGTTCAACAATCAGTAGTTAAACAAACAGATTGATTTGGTTGTTTGAACATAGTTTTCAACCTATTCTTCTCACTAGTATAAAGATTCCAACAATCCTTAGCAATAGTAATCCTTCCCGGAAGTGGAAATCTAGGTTGCACAATACTCATATAGAATCTGAATCCCTCCCCCTCAACAAACTTGAACGGTAGCTCATCAACAATTATCATCCTAGCAAGGACTTTTCTACACATTTCAGCATCAAAAGTAACTGCAGTAAATACCCCTTCACCCTCTTTTTTTTTCGTTGGAAGGTAATGATTGTTTGACTAGGGTCACCCGACTCCCTAGGAAATTTTTTACATTGATTCAACAAATGATAACGCATATTAGTTATACCATTTCTATGAGAGTCACATGCATATGATGCACCACACCAATTACATTTAGCCCTAGGATGTGATGGCTTGGACTTAGGATCCTTTGTAAAGTGTTCCCAAGTCCAAGATCTAGGTCTAGAAGGTTTTCTGTTATCTTCATTGGGATCATCCTTGCCATCCTCTTCATCAGTTTCCACAGTGCTTGGAGTTGGATTTGTAGGAGTTGCACCCACATTAGTTGAATCAATCTTCCTCTTCTTTGATCTAGGATGGGACATGGGTTTGGTAAGCACGCCGCTGTCCATTGAAAAACGTACCACAGACTCAACATTTTCACCCCCAACTTCAGGCGTCGGTTCATTGGGCTGTTTATTGCTTGTTGATTGCATATATACAAACATAACAATGAAAAATTAGCATTTTAACTCATCAACAGCACCAAAAGTATTGTTTTCAACAACAAATTTAGCATTCAAACTTGTGAAAAAATATCGTTTCCAACATTTAAGCCACAACAACAAATTGTGAAACATATTAATTATATGTAGTCATATAAAATCACGTGAAACATATATATGCAGCCAAATTAAGCCACAACAACAAATTCTGAAACATATATATGCAGCCAAATTAATCCACAACAACAAATTGTGAAACTTAAGCATTATAAGTCACGTGAAAACAAAGAAAAGGCAGACATATATATGCAACCATATAAAATCATATAAAATAAAGGCACACATATAAAATCACATGGTCCATGTGAAAACAAAGAAAAGGCACTCTGAGTTTCAAAGAAAAATACAATTACTTCTTGAGTTTGAGTTGGCTTATATATATATATCATAATCTGGGAAAAAATCTGTTTTCTGTGTTTTACTAGAAGCAAGTAGATATTTTCTTTCGATTCAGATTTTACGGTTTGTATTGGATATGCCCCTTTTTTTCCTTTTAAATTTTCAAAAGCTTATCCTAGCATAATATGGGAAAAATCTATTTTCTGTGTTTTACTAGAAGCAAATAGACACCATGTCAGCAAACAAATTAACCAAATAATTAAAGCTATTTAGTAGAAACTAAGAAAGATTGTTAACTTTTTATTGGATAAAACAAAGACCAGGGTTTGGTAAACAAGATAAAAAGAATAGATAGTAACCCACATTTTAGATCACCATACATTGTTATCATCACTCACCGAGTACAGATTTCAGTAAAAGCAACAACAATAAAAATTCTGTAGAAAAAATTTCAATCAAACTCATCTTTGTAATTAAGCACAAACTAGCAACAACAATCAGAGACAATATTTTAATCAAACTTGTCTTTCTAATTACGCGTAAACCAGTAACAACCCTCAGAGACAAAAATTAAAAATCAAACTCATCTTCTTAATTAAGAAGAGACCACCAACAACAATCAGGGACAAATTAAATTTGATATACTATGGCAATATAATGATTTCTGAATTTAACTAATATATGTGCCTTTGATTAATTATAAAAATTTGAACATCAAATTCTAACCTCCGAAGAAGACATTGTTCAGGTGCTTTTTGCAGGAGAGGGCTCGACGACTAGAGTGCTACTCGGTGACTGGATTGCTGCTCTGCTTAAGGTTTCTTGCCACGACTTAGGGTTTATTCCGACGGCTTATGACTGGACAACGGCGTGGACTCAGGACTACACGAGGACGCGAACTGGACGATGCTGCTGGCTACACGATAAGTGAGCTGTGGCTTGTGGGTGAGTGGATGTCTTTGTGAGGGAGTGAGGGTGAGTGGGTGGCTGCGCCAGTGAAAGGAAAAGAAAGTGAGGGTATTCAGCAGATCTAGGGTTTTATTCCTAGGTTAAATTAGTAAGGGTAAATCAGTAAAAAGAATCACTATGCAGCATCTTTTTTAGTTCGGTTCGGTTCGGTTTTTATCAAACCAATCGAAAACTGAACTGAACCGATCGGTTTAATTCAAAAAATAAAAAAACCGATTTTTCGATTTTTTATTCGGTTGTTGTAATTTTTGGTTCAATTTTGCGGTATTTTTTGGTCCGATTCGGTAACTTACACCCCTAAAACCAACAACGTAAAGAACAAAATCCCAACAGAATACATAAATATTGGATCAATCCCATTAGGTCCAGCCATAGCAGGCAATTCCTAAATCAGAGCTTGAGCATCATTCCTAGCAAAACAAATGTGCCTAGAACTCTGCAAAGCCCAAGCAATATCACAACTTTATTACTAACCTCAAGATCATAGCCATGTACCCCAAATCCTGCTTGTTCGATACTTGAGGTTTCAATGTGTTTAAGATCAATGTCGTTCCAATAGAAGGCGGTACGGTGAGAAAGGCGCAGAACTCGTTGGTCTTGCTGTTGTTAAAGAAGGTTTGCGGACTGTGATGAAAAGTCCGTAAACCGTGAAGAACCTCAGGCTCGTGATGAAAAGCCTATAGATATGATTATAGTTATGGGCTGTGTCCTTCCCTACTTTGTTCGTCATACGATCCTTCTAAGAGAAAGGGACTTTGGGTGGAATTGAGCCCGTACACGGAACTCAACGAATCCCACGGCATTGGCAATGAGGACGGAGAGACCGAAAGGGGAGGCACGGCGTGGCGACCTGCTCACGCGCTTCTCTCAGTTGAATCCGCCACAAGAGGTTCGGAGGAATTGAAAGAGTTGCCGTCGATTTCTCTGGTTAATGTACAACTAACGATTTTATTGGTTTTTGTTTCCTAGACATGGAAGGTGCGTGATCCATCAAATTTAGTTAAAGCATTTTTACAAACACTCTAGTTACATATTTTTATTGGTCTTGTTGAAAAGGGAGAGGGTCTTGATGGAGGATTTGCAAACCTCCCAGAAACGAATGTAGTCACCAGAGGTGGCAGAGAAGGGACGAAAGGGTGGAGGGGTGGATCATAAACTTTGTGGAAATAGTTATTTTATCGTTTTGAGATTTTGTTATTGTTGAATAACATAAGTTTTGCTCTTTACATTGTCGTTTTGAGATTTCTGCAAGAATCAATTTGTCTTAATTTTAGAAGATTCACTGACACATCAACTTTTACGTTTTTTTTTTAACCGATTATAAAGGATACAAAGATCTTTTTTTTTTTGGGTAGGTAAAGACCGTTTGGGTAATTTCTAATTATTGAAAAGCGTTTAATCCTTTGTGTAAAAGATTAAGGATCAAAATGGACATTTACTCTAAAAAACAAAATATGAATAGAAAAAAATTATTTTTATGTGCACTTAATTTAACTTTTTTTTTTTGTTGCTCTTCAAATACTTACAAGAAAATTAAAAACTCTTGTTATCAATTATATATGACTTATTAGCCTTCCAGTGAGCTTTGATCCAACATGTGCCAACTATAATTGTCATTTCAACTGAAGATATTCAACAAATACACCATCATTGGGTGCAGTATGATTGGCTTTGACCACTTTTTCTTTAAACGAACACATCACCTTTGACTCCCTCACTTGCCTTTGTTTATTTGATTTTTTTATGTGACTTCTGATTCTGTAACAATCAACTTAGTGGAATGCCTTTTAATGAAATTTTGTACCCGTGACATGAATTGAGAGACCCTTTTCACTAAGATTACTTTCTGCTAGTTACCATCCTCTCACGCATATTGGCTACAACTAGTAACTGACAGACATGATCTATTTTAATTTTTACCCTAAATTTGCTCTAATTTGGCCTGATTTATTTAATAAATAAATAAAACTAAAACTTGTTTTTCCAAGAAAAATAAGTTAAAATAACTAATTGCCGGCCG
>NC_029790.2:131305674-131319516 GCF_000816755.2 Arachis ipaensis | reverse complement strand
GTTATGAAATTAATATTTTTTATTAGAATAATGCTCTATAATTAAGTTAATTATTCAACCAAGTCCAACTACACTGGTATAACCTAATTGACATTCATATGCTACTAAATACGCCACTACAGTTTCCTTTTTTGTGGACTTTTTTTTTTAAATTCTGTGTTTTTCTTCTTTTTACCCGTGATTGTTCTTGTATCTTCTTCTCCTTCTCAGCTTTTTCCCTCATTTTTCTCTTTCATTATTGTCGTCATCACCACCACCACACCACCACGCTACCTCCTCCATCTCCTTCTCCTCCTCCTCATCCTCCTCCTCTTTCTTTTCTCATTTGAATTTCTTTGATCTCTGCCTTCCTTTTTTTCCTCCTCCATCATCATTATCATCATCGTTATCATTATCGTTATTGATATTATCCTCGTCTTCTTCTTATATGTATAACAGTTCAAATCCAGAATGCCCTAAAATTCCTTAATGATGACGACATACAAACAAACCCAGTTTAAAACAAGTTTAGACCAAAATGCACCGAAATTAAATCTAGAATGCACCAAAATTAAATACAAAATGCACTGAAGTTACTAAACGATAACTCAAAACTCATCCTCATCCTCATTCTTCTTCTTCATTATCATCATCATCTTCTTCTCCTCCTCCTCCTATTTTTTTTCTCGTCTTTCTCCTTTGTTATCGTCGTCACCACCACCACCACACCACCACCTCCATCTCCTTCTCCTTTTCTCATTTGAATTTCTTCGATCTCCTCCTCCTCCTCCTCCTCCTCCTCCTCTATCATCTTTATTATCATCATTGTTATCATTATTGTCATTATCATTGTCTTTTTTATATGTTTAACAGTTCAAATCCAGAATGCATCGAAATTTCTTAATGATGATGACACAAAAACAAACTCAATTTAAAACAAGTTAAGACCAGAATGCACTGAAATTAAATTCAGAATTCACTGAAATTAAATCCAGAATGCACCAAAATTCAAATCCAAAATGCACCAAAATTCACCACACCATTCTCCATCACTGTTTCTCAACTTGATGATGCGATTTTTCATTCTTCTCACAATGTTTTTGCATGGTAGAGACGAATGTTCCTGTCACCATCTATAATCCACATCTACCTTGATTTTTGGAGCCATAACAGTTCTTCTGACTTTAAGATTGATTCCGGTTCCTCGGACAATTCATTTTCAAACTTGAAAAAAAAAACAGTTCTTACCATAGTTTAAGGATTTTTGTATTCCATTCAGCCTCCTGATGACACGGTCTTTCCTTTTGAACACATCTCCAAACACATTCTTATCCCAACTTTTCAAACACCCAGCTAAATTATTTAGATTATTAGGCAAGAAAAAGGAAGGGTTTTCCACCCAAGTCTTCTTAACAAAGTTGCAAAAATCAGGATGAATTTTTTACATCACTTCATACCTGAAAGGTTTTTCTCCAATATCAACTGCGTTCGGCTCCATATTAATGAGAAGAGGGTGAAGGTCGGAGCTACATCGAGTCAAGACCTTAACTCTAGCATCAGGATATTTCATTTGCCAATTTATGTTAGCAATGGCTCTATTTAGTGTTTTTAGCACCCTCTCCATACCAGATCTTTCTCCTCCTTTCCAAGTGAATTTTGAATCCACATACCCCAAATTAAGAAGGTTGCATTTATTTATCCAATTCTAGAACTTCCTGCAAGCTTGCTAGTTTCCACTCCCTCCACCTCTTCTTTCTGAAAGATTAGCTATTTCATTGAAGTCACCCGCTAGCATCTAGGGACCATTTATAGTATTGGCAATATTACTAATATCCCCTCCAAAGTTTTCTTAGAGTGCTTTCTTGAAGAGATGCATAAATTGCAGTAAAGAACCAGACATCATGACCATCATACTTTATTTCAAGATGAATGAATTATGGTTGTTTAACAAGAGCAATTACCACCACAGATGCATCATTCCATATACTACCGCTAAAGCCAATTGCTTTCACAAGGCAATGGTATCGGCACCCTACATTTTTTGTTATCTCCATCACTCGCTGTCCACTGCATCTGGGTTCTATAAGAGAAATAGTGTTAGGTTTGTGCTTCCTCTTGAGCTCCTTCAGGGTGCGAACCGTTTTCATATTCGCAATTTTTCTTACATTCTAGACAAAGATATTCATGGTCCAAAAAACAAATAGGAAAGAAAAACAGACCCAAGAAGCCTAACACATAGTAAACCATTTTCTCCACGGTATGTGAAGTTTAGGAAACATCTTGGTCCACTTCATGAACCACACCCTACATATCATTCTCCTTTACCTTTTCGTCTGGTGGCTTTGGATCAGGGTTTACCCCTTTCTCTGCTGGCCCAGATGAGGATCTTGTCTCTTGGATTTTGGCCTCTAAACTTAGTGAATTGGGTTCTACCCAATTTTTCTGAAAGTGTGGTGGCTTAGTGATAGCTTTGTTTAGGGGGACGTGAGGGAAGTAGTGGCCTTGGTTATGTTAAGAAAAGGGGGTGAAGAAGATTGGACATTTAGGGTAATGTCCTGTTTGGTTGGATGTGGGTCAAGTTTCATGATGGTGATATCTTTTTAGGGTGGCTTTGATTGTGGGGCCTTTTCAAGAATTTGGGTCTTTTGCTGTGTGGGCTTGTTTTTTTTTTCAATAAGGACAAATTTTCCTTTTTTCGCAGCTGTGTTTTTCCTTTTATTCTCATTCGCATAATTTATTTCAGCCACATCATGATGTTATACCTCCACTGCATTTGTTTTCTCATTTCGCAAAACTGAAAATCTGAAAGGATTACCTGTAATTGTGCTTGCAGTGTCCTTGCCAATACCTTCTCTACCAACATTTCTATTATCCCTTGATTTTTTATTTTTTCTGCCACGTGTGGTCTTTTGGACAATCATCCATGGTCCGTATAACTCCACATTTTTCTCTGCTACCTTTTTGCCCTTATCCTTTTCAGAATTTTCACAATTGTTCTCATCCCTTTTCTCTGTCCCCCAAGGATTTGCCTACTTCAGCAATGCCCGCCTCCTTGGCAACTGTTGCTTCAGAATTCTTTTTTTTGGCACAGCTGGCCTTTTCATGCCCTATTTTTTCGTAGAAGAAACAAACTTGGTGCAGACCCTCATACTCAATTGCATGCTTTTTTCCATTGATCATGTAAGGCTTGTTTAAATATACTTTAACGCAAATTCATGGAAACTTCCCTCTCATCACATTAGCAGTATTGTTATCCATATTAATAGTCCTGCCAATTATATTTCCATTTTTTTCTAAAATTAAACGTTGATAGTATTTAATAGCTAATCCTGGGAGACGAACCCAAGCAGCAATGTTATTGATTGTGGCTGATGCTAGGTCAAAATCTGGTCTTTATAACTGAGCAGTCAAATAATGATAAAAAATTTTCCAAGGACCCTCCATTAGCGTGTGATCCAGGTCTTCAGAGTTAAAGAAATGAACGAAAAAAAATTCATTACCTAAGTCAATGACTTCCAAACTGCCTTACTTACCCCACATAACCTCCAGTCTCCTTCTAATAATATTCAGAGAGATTCTACGCCCCAAGAGTTTTACAATTAACAAGTTCTACCATTCTTCTCTAATCTCCCTCTTGATGTGCTCTCCTATCACCAAATTATACAGGCCATTAGGTATTTTTTTTATTATCACTTCATCATCATATTCGTTACTATCTTGTTCTGTTTTGTTAAGGTTAGGCTCTCCCTCCATAGTGGGCTTAGTTCCTTCTTTATCCTCTTTCCCCCTTTCATCATATCCGCAAAAGAATAGGTGCTACTAGCTGGAGCTGCAGAAGCTGTCACTGAGCAACCCTCCACAACAACTTCTCCCTGTATTTCACTCTCTGCTTGTTCCTCAATCATCCAATCTTCTGTGGACATAGAACTCTGCTTTCCAAAAATACTTTTCTTCCGGTAGTCCTCCTTCCTTTCTTCAGTGATCTACCCTCCTCCTCTTCTCTCGAACTATGTGTCTCCTCTTCTCTTGAACCATGTGGGCATGAAGTATCCTCGCTCACGAACCCTCCTCGCATGCCTCACACAAGAAAGTTTTTTATGGAGAAACTCTAACAGAGCTTCTATTTGCACTTATCTTCGGTATTAGATAGTGAGATCTTCTCCCTATACATTGTGAAGACGGGAGATAGACTAAAGAGTCAAATTTATCTATAATTTAATTTTGATGCACTATCAGTGTAAAATAATTTTACATGTACATTCAATTAAGCAATGCTATATCAGTAAGAGTAACTATTTTTCACATTAACTGCATAAATGATCATTCAAAAAAATAGATATAATTATACAATTGTATAAAACGTTTTATATAGTCAGTATATCAAATTTAAACTCATTTATTTATTCATTGAAAACAAATAAATTTTTATCTCATACACTACATAAAACTTTATGAAATTTCAATGGAGCACTTGCCCCCACAATCTTCAACGTAAATCCGTAGCAATGCTCTATATGTCCGCTCTAAACCCAGTTGAAACAAAAACCTAATTAACCTAAACGGCTAAACCCGTCATAGTTGGTGGTGCATATTAAAATCCTCAAGTTATTACCTTTTTTTTTTTCCCTTTTTTTCTTTCTGTATCTTACTCCCATAGCGATACACTCATTAAGTCATTAGTCATTAATGAAGAGCCTAATTCTAACTTTTCAAATATGCATACATCGGTTCGGTTACAAAGTTTGAGACACCGCTAGCTAGCATCATCAATAATTGGAACACAGAAGTAAAATTGACATATGTAACATACAGATTGTGTTTTTGTTTTTTCCTCCTTCATAAGGAATATGCTTCATTTGAAAGGGACAATTTATGACATCTATAATTCCCTCAAACAGTTCAACATTCAACATTTTGGACGTACAAGACAATGCATGTGTTCTTAACATATTATGAATATAGTTTTGATCTGAAAAAAAAAATCTGCATTGCTAGCTAGGGTGGTATAGGGTACATGAATTTATTATGCCAAACTGCCCACTTAATCCGGCGTTGATATCTATATATGCATGAAATAATCAAGACCACTAGCTTCCAAACACTATTTGAAATATAATAATGTCCTCAACTGTTAGGAATTTTTTATTTAAATTAAAAGTTTATTATTTACAGACTTAAATCAGGACACAAAAATTTACTAATTTATGCATTTAATATCGTTTTTGTAATGAGAGACTGAGAAAACAATATTTGTATGGTTTTGATGGCTATACCAGTAAAACTATAATGTATTTTTTATTTTCTCTCTATTTTTACAGATAGAAAAAGTAAAAATAAATAAAAAAAAATTATTGTTCCTCTCGGTTTAATGTTATCTGTCATATATTAAAATTGTATTGCGAAATAATAATAAAGTACCATTAATATAACAACAATTATGACAAGTCAAAATGATAAAAGATGAATTTTTAAATGCTCATGGAAAAAGAAATTAAAAAGTGCTGCAAAATAAAAGTATGGCAAAAACTTTTGGTAGACATTCTATTCCCTCTCTCGTAGGGTAAACAGCTTAATTAAGTTCTTTTTGAAAAAATAACTTAAATATTAAATATTTATATTAAAAATAACTTATAAATAAATTATTTTATGTTTGATTTTTTAGTTCTAAAAGTGTTTATTTTAAGAGAAGAATGATAAAAAGCTTTTTATTATAAGAGAAGTCATTTTTTTTAACTTCTCCATAAACACTAAAATAGCTTTTTAAAAAGCTACAATTTAATTTTAAAAATTGTACTAGACATTAATACTATACTTTTTTATAAATTAAAAATAAAAAAAAAGTAATTTATGAACCTATCTAAACGGACTCTAAGAACTATAATTCAACTTAATTACACGATAATTTCAACTATAAAATCAATGATATATGGAAGAATTTATGTAACATATATTAACTTGAGTATCAAAATAACTTTTTGTAACATACATCACTTATTTTTTGTTTGACTAATTTGACCATGACCATAAAGGAGTTTCTTATAAAGGTCATCACCATATTGGCTATAAACTCCACAAAATAATAAAGAGCCTTACAACTCATTTATTTATTCAAGAGCAATGTTAGATTCAGCTAGTATTGACTAATTTTTTAAAATTATTTTAAATTTTAAATTTTAAAATTATATTTTTTTTAATTTTAAATTTTAAATTTAAAAAAAAATATTTATAATTAAAAAAATAGACTAATATTGACTAACTAAAAATTATCTCACTATATAGTTTTCTTTGTCTAAAGATTAATAACCATACTAGCTATGTTATTGCGTCATGCCGAATTTTCAATGAAGTTGCGATGATAAAAGCTATTTGCAGTTGAAGAATCAATATGCTGAATCAACAATGGAACGTCATCATCTGCTTAATCACCTCATAAGAGAAGGAATTCCATAAAAGATTTTATTCTTACAACAGAAGATGTAGCAATTATCGGAGCGGCGAATATTGAATTTCATCACCGGTACAGAATATCAATCTTGTATTTTTGTTGAAAAATCCTATTTTAAAACTAACTTGACTTCTAAAGTTTTCTTGCCGCAAAAGCTATTAAATAATGTACTTGATATTACAAAAATCTATTATATTGAGTTTATGTTAGTTTTGTTGTGACAAGCGAGTGTTTATTTAGTTTTGCTCTAATGTTACCCTTAGTGTAAATTCTGTCAAAAACTATTAGTGAAAGTGGTAATATATATAATAAATATTAGGTAAAAACTCAGGTTAAGTTTTGTTTTTTTGGTTGTAAAGTTGATAGTTTCAACTTTTAGATAATAATTTAGTTAAATCTTTTGAATTATTTTACAATTTTTAATTATTAATTTCACATAAAAATAACTATACGTGAATTTTCACTTAAATATTATATGTTCCTTCTAATATCGACCAAATATTAATATTATCATTTTTTATACGTTAAAAATAAAAAATTATGGGTAAAGTATACTTTTTGTTCCTGAAATTTGACAAAAGTTTTAAAAATATTCTTAAGTTTTATTTTGTTTTAATTTTGTCCTAAAAGTTTTCGATTTGCATCAAATATACCCTTGGCGGCTAATTTTTCAAAAAATTTAAGATTAATTCAACAATAATTTCATAAAAACAATCATCAACACAAGAAAATTAAGCATCATTTTCATGAATTATTGTTAGATTGATCTTAATTTTTTTGAAAATTTAGCCGTCGAGAGTATATTTGATGCAAATCGAAAATTTTTGGGACAAAATTGAAACAAAATAAAACTTAAGAGTATTTTTAAAATTTTTGCCAAACTTTAAGAACAAAAAGTATACTTTACCCAAAAATCATTTATAAACCAATTCAAATTGGCTCATATATAATCCAAGTATACTGATTACATCAGCTTACTCAATTTTACCATCAAAAGTCAAAACTAATTATTAGTATTAACTTATACACAGTACTTGTCCCTCCTCCTATTCACCAGAAGGTAAATGTTTCTAGTTAATCAACAGGATTTGTTAGCACAAAGGAGGAAATTCCACAACAATAATGCTTTAATTTTTTTTTCTATCTATATTTATATGGGGTGTTAATAATTTGACTCGGTTATATAATTGTTGGACATGACATCAGCATAAAATGAGGAATGTGACGGGGGGGACACACAATAGGACTCAAGATTTTCAAACTTCTAATGATGAAAGACCTCATCAATTATATGCCACGATATAAATAACCAACCTTTTTTCTTTTAGCTGATTCAAAAGTTATAACATAATCATGAGGCTAACCAACTTTATTATTTGATGGTTGTGGGGAACAAAATCAATCCCAATGCATGCAGGTAAATAATCATGAATGCTTCACTGATAAAGATGGGACACCATGAGCAACACAATCCCCAACATGTACATTGTTGCCTTAATATTTGTTCAAGAGAAAAAAAAAACATCTAAAATATCATATATTTTCTAAACACTACCACCTCCAAAACAAATATGAAAAAGTTTAGAGACTAGCACTTTTATGAAAAAGTTGTGTTTGAGGGAGAGAGAGTAAACAGTGATCTTTAGAGAGTGCATGGAGGCACGTGCGACATAGAGGAGGATAATGGAAGAGAGAGGCGCGGTGGAGATAGGGCTGCCGGAGGAAAGTGTAGATAAAATTGTCGGAAAGAAGCACAGACGGAATTACCAGAAGGAAGCGCAGACGGTGTTAGGAAGTTATAATTTTTTAATATACTTATGGTCAATGCATATAATTGATCATAATCACATTAGCTATTTCATATTATATGACTTATATAGGTTATCTCATTTATTGTTATAAATACTATAATGGAATAAGTCATCATTATTACTTTTAATTTAGAATTAAATGAGAATAAAACTAGAGATACTATTTTATTTGGATTTTAGGATTTAATGGTGTCATACTCAAATATAAATAATGACTTCAGAATTTTGGTCTCCAACATATCAAATACACCTCCGTAACTCTTTTTCCATCAGAGGAGTTGCAATTC
Source organism: Arachis ipaensis (assembly GCF_000816755.2). Lineage (NCBI taxonomy): Eukaryota > Viridiplantae > Streptophyta > Magnoliopsida > Fabales > Fabaceae > Arachis > Arachis ipaensis. The sequence goes on along the minus strand of NC_029790.2, from coordinate 131,310,994 downwards.
ACCCCTATTAGGAATAAAAAAGACTTTGGTTGAGAAATATCAAAGAACCAATAAAGTATTTAGTTTACTCTGGCTTATGATCTCATAAAGGTATTAAAGTTGGACCAGTTAGAAATAAGTATACATGAGATCATTTTAATGTAATTTTTGAATTTTCTCATTCAAATCTGATCTATGTCGTTGAGTATATTAGTATGGTAATCATCGTGATTTCGTCGCGACATTAATGTAACAAAAGCTACGATAATTCCATAACTGATATTTGAGATGGACCAGATTCTTAAAGTAATAAGGAAAATATCATTTAGATGCACGCATAAAGTTTATAAGATGTGATTAATTATCTCAGGAATATATATATATATGTATAGCCCATGCAGAAGACTGTTAGAAAATTATAATTTCCTAATCTATTTATGGGAAATACATATAATTGATCATAATCACATTTGCTATTTCATATTATAGGACTTATATAGATTATCTCATTTATTTTATAAATGCTTATGGAATAAGTCATTATTACTTTTGATTTGGAATTAAGTGAGAATAAAAATAGAGATACTATTTTATTTGGACTTTAGGATTTAATGAATACCATAATCAAATATAAAGAGTGACTTCAGAATTTTGGTCCCCCAACATATCAAAGTCACCTCCGTAACTCTTTTTCTATCAAAGGAGTTGCAATTCAACCCTATTAGGAATAAAGAAGGTTTTGGTTGAGGAAGATCAAAGAACTAGATTCTGTCAATCATGTTCACGAATTCAGGTACACTTTCGCTCTCAGTTATTTATTTCTTAATCATTTAATATGGATGATCTTGGGATTGAGAAATCCTAGAATTTCCAACAGACAAAACTGCTGGAAGAAAGTGCAAACAAAACTATCGAAAGGGGATTGACCTCGTTGCAATTAAGGACGCCTGTCTTGTTAAAACCTTGAACCTGGGCTAGTGCGATTTCTCTAGCTTCCTGAGGCACACACAAAAACTAGTGAATATTGTATACTTTTCATACTCATGCAGCTGGGACCATGAGCAAAAATTAAAAAATAAAAACATAATTAAATTTGATTTGCACAAAATAGCAGAACATAATGATGCACCTCGAGACCCTCAACCGTGTCGTCATATCCAGATAGCAGATATTCCCTTGTTAAAGTCCCCTTAATACAATTTGGCGTCCATAGTGTGAAAATCTAGTGGTCCAAGCCTGATAGGAAAACTATTTAATTTTAATTACACACCAATAATAAAAGGTTCAGCTAATTCTCTGGCTAAAGTAACAAATGCAATATAAGAAGAATTGGAAATTATTGTGCATGCGAAATTGAAACTAAAAAAAAAATTGCAAGACTAACCATTCAATACCCTACTAAAGTAAACATTCTATAAATATCAACCAAATTTCAACAATGGTCAGTTAGTTTACGTCACATTACATGCACAGGTACGGGGCGTGAAAAAAATTTAAAAATAAACTTCTTCTATATATACAAGGTTACCAAACTTTTTCGACCATTTCCGCGCTAAAGTTAAATGATCATGATGCAACAATCTCAACCAACATTATATTTCACATACTCTAGGATACTAAAATTGCACCTAATGCTTTCTCGGTAAGTATAAACACTCATATCAGCAGCAAAAATCTGTCAACAGTACAACATGCAACAGCGATTAATATTCGAAAAGTAAACAACTCAACCCACTTACCTTGGATGGTTAGCCTAATGCTGGCGATGCTGTTCGGTGTGGTTCCAGTGAATGGTCGATGAGCAGGTGGGTAATCTTCCAGGATCGGATGCACGGCTGCCAACAGTGCGACGTGTATGCTGGAGACGACGGCTTCGACGCGAGGAGAGTGGCGCAGCTGTTCGGTTCGGGGGGGACGACTCCCTTGGCTGCAGTTCGGGACAGAGGCATCGAGCGCAGGGGCTGGGCTGCAGTTACGATGAGATGTGCAACGGCAACAGGGCAAGGGACTTGAGGGCGGCGATGAATGACGCTCGCGAGGACGGGTCGCCTTCCGGGGTTGCTGCTTCTGGCGCACGCGGTTTTGGTCGATAGAGGGATGTGCAGCGACTGGGAGGGTTTTGGATGGGGGAGACAAACCGTGGAACCAAAGGAATTGGGTAATTGGAGAAAAATTCAAAATAGAAGTAAATGGGTAGAGGGGTACATTAAACAGCCATTACAAATTAGGATTACTGAGAGTTAATTTACTCTTTTAATTTAAATTGGGCCCAATAAACAACCTATTGTAGCCATTGTATACCTACTTCATTATCTCCCTAGTGGGACTCTTATAAAAATATGCACCTTCCTAAATATACATGACAATATATTAGACGGGAGCTGAGGTTGTACTACTATACAACGCTTATTACCAAGGGCGCGATTAGTTTGGCTCATTAGCCATGGCTGAGCCGTCACGCGGTAAAATCTTGGGCTGTCAGTAAAATATTAAAATTTTATTTTATTTTTCAAGCGTTATATTTTTTTTAAAAGTAGTGAGACTCGAACACGAGATTTCTAAGTGAAGATGAAACTGAAAAGACTATATCATTTAAGTTATAACTTGTTGTATTTATCGAAGGTTTGACCATGACAATTATTTTATTTTTAACAGCAATAAAAATAGTTGTTCATATATTTACCAACAAATAAATATTAGTCATTTTATGTTTTATCGCTAAAAGATTTTAATAATAATTATACAATTACTAATAAANGATAATATCTGGATTTTATTGTAATGAATTTTTTGTTTGTTTATTATTTATTTAGTAATTAATTAATTTGATATTATTTGGTTCTATAAGTTATTTAAATATTTGGTTATAATAAAATTAAGGTGCCCGAGAAAAACAACATCTAAACCATTACCGATGAACTTTAAAAATTAAAATTTTATTAATTATTATTACCGACACTAATTATTTTTATCGACGGTCCATGCGTCGCTAATAATAATAACAGTAATTTTACATTGTTACCGATGATATCATAGCGTCGGGTATGGTTGAATTTTATCAATGAGACCTTGACACACATTTTTATTGATTATCGACGCTTTAGCCGTGGATTGGTCCGTCGGTAAAACTGAAAGTTGTTGATGATGTTATGTTAATAAGAAAAGTCGATGTTATATTGTATAAAATGCATAGAATATTACGTGCCATATAATTTAAATCTTGGAAAAGGTTAATATATATTTATTTATTTGTTTATTTTACTGATAGAATGATTTTTGGAGAAGTCACATGTGATATTTTACCCAAGATTTTATATTATCAATCCAAACTTTCAATGTTAAAGGATCGAAGGAACTACATGCATGTAATAAACTAATAATGTACTCTTATATGTATCATGTATGCATGTCATCATGGCTTTACATTTTTATTTTTTTTAGATATATTTATACAATTAAATTTTATTTTATATATTAAATGTAATACCTAAACATTTTATATATCCTTTAGTTTATTCTTAAGTTGCTATACTATAATGATAAAATAAAAATAAAAAAATGGGAATAAAGTTGATTAGATGTGCATAATGTAGGAGTTGGGTGACATTTTGTCTTAGTCATGATTGCTAAGGATAAGAATTGCCGGTGTATGTGACAGGAATCAAGAATTACCTAATTTTATTTTTCTCATTTGATGAATTGAACCCAATCAATAGGATCTCTCTGGAGAAATTAAATAAGGGAAAGTATGAGGAGCCAATGGAATATTTATACAATATGTACAATAGAAGTTTAGAGAGTATTAGAGATATAATCATTAGTGTTACCTTTTCCCATCAACTGAAGCTTTTGGGATGAGTGGTATCATGCATGGTATTAAAGCGTAAGATTTGAAAGGTCAAGAGTTTGAGCCTTGGTGAACCACAAAATCAATTTAAATTTTTGGGAAGATGTTTATTATCGCTAGTACTCAGATGATTATTCTAAATAGTATGAGAGATGTTCATTTTGTAACTCAATACACATTATACAAATAGTCCATTGTCTTCCTAGCGGAATCCATTAAATAATGTGATTTATCGATAATGACTAGGAAACCAACAAACTTTGAACTAATTAATGTCATTCAACTAAACTAAATTAGTCAAAAAAGTTCCATGCAAGGGGATTTTTGAACAAAACACTGAAATAGTACGAAATTGAAATGGTAAACAATAAATAAATAAATAAATAGTTAGTTTAACTTTTATGTGCATTGTGACATGCAATAAACTGGTATCTCTTGGACAAAAATAATTAACTTTCATGCATACACAACACTACCATCTCAAAAGATTAATCATTTTCATCTACGTAGATCATGCACCAAATTAAATGGAAGATTAAAAAACGAAATCATTACGTACACTAACATTTATATATATATATATACATAACTTAAATTTATAGAATAAAAATATGAAAGTTATAGCACTAGCTAGGTAACCTTGTAATAATTACTAATTAGCATGAAAACGACATATTCACTTCTAAAACGCATATTATAACTATTAGATCTTAAACGGATATAATTACCTAAGCATGGAGAAAAAAGGGATATACCCGTTTTGAGCAAACAAACGATGATAGCGATGTTAATAATGACTCTTCCAATTTTATCGTGTGTATTTTCTCACACAAGAAAAACTGTACTTTATAATGAAAATAATTTAAAATAATAAACTCAGTTTAAATAATAAGTACTGATACACTTAAAATTATAACGAACATTTATAGCAAAATTATGGTAATTTTTAGAAGTTGAAATTTTGAGGGAAAAAAAAATTATAATAATCGGATATTTTTGTCTTTTTAAAACACTAAAAGTTGAATTTATTTTTTATATAATTTTGTTGACAATTAATGAAGGCTCGTCAACTGACTCGAAAGACGACCGAAAAAAACTAAAACAATTATTCTCTTAAATTTTTAGGTAATGAGAATAATTTCTATGTACATATAGTCATATAGTGCATAATTGTACGCTACCAACCACAGAATATTTCAAGAAAAATGATGAATAGTGATGGTAATAATTAGGGAAATATACATTATGTGTAATTTGAAATTTTAAACATTTTAATAAGTAACAAATTTTTATTTATTAATGCATGGTGTTTTGTAAAGATAATAACTAGGTTTAGATATGAAAAGAAATATAAGTGTTAAACTATTCACATTAGTGAGGAAGGAAAAATATGAAAAGCAAGTGAGATCCACAAAGAAGTGAGACTTGGTTAAAAAGTAAATAAATAAAATAAAATAATTTAAAAGGGAAAAGAAATGGAACTATACATACTGA
>NC_029790.2:131301283-131305625 GCF_000816755.2 Arachis ipaensis | reverse complement strand
AGAAGAGAATTGTTTTTTTTTTTTTTTTATAACAGACCTTCTGTTTTTTCAATTAGTTGACTCTAATTAATTACACTCGGAGTTAGTTACCTAACGAAATCGTTTAATTATTTATACTACTATTTTCACATAAAAACATTTTTGCAAAAGTAGCTATTGTAATTAAAAGGAAAAACTACCATTTGTACCCATGAATTTTGCGAACGCTGACAAAAGTACCCATCAAACAAGAAAATTAACGTTGTACCCATGAAAGATGAATTTCGTGTGACAATAGTACCCAAACCGTGATTTTTCGTTGACTTTTTAATAAAATTTCCAAATTACCCCTTCTATCTTCTTCCCCAAATTCCAAATTTCACAACCCTCATCCTTCGTCTTCCTCTACTGCTACCAGCCACCAAATTTCAAATTAGGCGCCACTCCGAATTCCCTCATCAAACGGAAGACGCCCTCGGCATCTCCCATTCGACCCTCGTTGCAAAGAACACAGATCATAATAATGTAAACCACAACGGTTGGTTCAATTTTGCGGTGGCGCATTTCATCAAATAGCTTGCGTGCACCAACAGAATCAACTTGGCTGCAACAGCACTGCATCAAAATGCCGTAGCTCACAACGGTAGGGGAGAATCCACGCGACACTATGTCCCCATAGACCTCCGACAGTGAATCAAATCTGTGGGTGTTGACGAGGGCGTGAAGAAGCACGTTGCGAGCCTTCAAGAGAGGCAAAGAAGAGACGTTTCTATACACCGAAAGAGCTTCTTGGACATGACCCAATTCGCAGAAGGCGACTATGAGGACGGAAGCGAAGTTGGGTGCTTGGGAATGGGTGAGCGCGCGGAAGAGCTATAATTCAAATGACATAATCTCTCCATACTTATTTAGAGGTCCGAGTTTAAATCTCACTTCTAACTTTGGAAAAAACAATCTCTTTCTTTTTCTAGTTTCAATATAATATTAATTAGATTTTTATTAACTTTACCTTTATTTAATAATTTCTATCAACTTATAATGTATTAAGTAGAGTTTTTTTCCCCTTTCACAACAGATAACTTGTAAAATGATGCAACTCTAACGAATTTTTTATAAAAAAATGTTATTTATACACTAAAATTAGTCACTAAAATCAGTCATCAATGTATTTATATATAAATACATGTGTGATTTAATTTATTTTCAATGTGTATTTATATTTTAACATGTATTTTATACTGGTAGCTAATTTTGGTAACTAATTTTGATGTACACGTAGTATAACCTTTTTTAATATGCATGTTAAAGTAGTATTAAAAAGACATTATAAGGACTAAGAAACAGTTGTGTCAGAATCAAGAGAGATTTGAGGGCATAAAATTCTACAATCTTTGACATAAAGGGCAGAGCAAGTTTTCTAAAAACTCGTGCCCCTTTGACAAACAAATGCTCCTTGCTTAAACAAATTGAACATGTCATGATCATATAGAAACACAGGGCAAGAGAAAAACATAAAAAATTTTACAGATTGCAACATGATTTGGGATTTGGGATTATAGCAGAATGCAAATCATACTCAATTGTTTTATCTACTAAGAATATTTTTTATGTATTTATTTTATGGCGTATATTAATTTAATAAATATTTTTATATTACCGAATGAAATATAAAATTTACACTATACAAATCCCATATATCACTCAGTGATATAAAAATATATGAATTTAATATACGAGATAAAATAAATAGAAAAAACACAGGTTGATTAGTGATTACTAAATTAAATATCTTGGTGTGGAAAAACAGAACAAAGTTCAATAGAGCCATAATGAAGAAGCTCCTCAATCATTTGGTCAATGTGATGTTCTTCAAGTGGCTTGAACTGTGGACCAATTTGGTCCATACCCTTAACTTTCTTGACAACCCAATTGGCCTCTGAATCTTGTTTCACCTCTTCCTCCTCATCATGTGTTCTCTTTTTTGATGACACAATTGAATCACCCTTTTCACTAACTTGTTCTTTGGAGTAGTTACTATTATTATGATTATCATTTACCCTTTGAGGATCTTGTTGCCGAGTTAATTGCAAAGAAGCCATGTAGCATCTGTGCAATTTTGCGGTCAAAGTTGGTGAGAGAAGCTTTGAAGAAGAAGATTGAGAGACATTGTTGTTGGTAGTGTTAGGATTGAAAGGGAAATTGGTTCTTGCTCTTGCACCACACATAAGCCTAGCTGCTTCATCATAGGCTCTAGCAGCATCCTCTGCTGTTTCAAATGTTCCAAGCCATATCCTTGTCTTCCTGCAAATTAATTATAAATAATCATTTTTTTCTTTTAGAATTCCCATTTAAAGGGAAAAAAATATATTACTTGCATGAACTTTTTTCATTTTTTTTAAAGTTCCCAAAATTCTACTGAAAAATAGACAAGTTTATTTATATTCAACTAATTCGGTGCTAATAGATAAAAAATAAAGACAATGAAAATGAGAGTTTAGCTAACACACGTTAAAGTTATTAGTAGTAAAATTTAAATTTTATATTTTTTATAAAAAAATTAATTAATAATCTTAATACAGAGGAATGCTAAGAGACCAGCAATTTTGATATTTTGTAACCATCAATTAGTCATCAATAGTATTTTTAATGGTGTGAGTTACATCTAATGATAAAAATCACTCACTTTTATTTTGATGGTTAAGTGTTGATCAGAAAACACAAAAGTTGCTGACTCTCTAGATTTTTTCTCTTAATATATTCTAAAAACATAAAAATTTGGAATTTAGAATTGCATGGGATATTATGCAAGTTAACTAAAGTGCACTTACAAAATGGGGTGGCGAATTTCAGAGACCCAAGAACCCCAATGCCTTTGTCTCACACCTCGGTATCTCTGTTGTGATCTTGCCATGTTTGTGATTTTTGGGGAGAATGAAAAAATGGTGTGTTTATGAGTGAGTGTGTGTGTGAGAGTGAAATGGAAGGGTTGGGTTTTTGTATTTTAAATGGCATTTTAAGTTTAGGTACTACATTCAATTTTAAATAATTCTTTTTTTAAATTTTTTTACAAAGGTATTATGATTCCATAAGAGAATTACATTGTGGATCACATGGGTCATCATAGCAAGAAAACAGATAACTCGCAACAAAAAAAAAATATTGCATAATCAATAGTGTATCAGAAAAACATTTAAAAAATAAAGAAAAAAATGTAAGACTCAGTAAAATTTATTATTTTTTTCTTAGTATTTTTAGCTATTAATAATCTAATTTTTTTAGTTTAGTAATCTAATAATATACTTTTAACTCACATATTTTAATATTGATGACTAATTGCTAACAAAAACAAAATGTAATAAATTCTATCAGTCATATGATATTCCTCGTAAAAAAATTTATAAAGACCATTCATTTCTAACTAAATGCTTATTTAAAAACTTAGATAACTTAAATAACCATATTATTATTTTTAAAAAAGAGAGAGAATAATTGGATAAAAAAGTAAAATATAGGAAAGAATAATAATTAATAAGGATATTTTTTTACAATCTAATATTAAGATATTTCTAGTTATTTATTAACTTATGTGTATAATTAATTGTAGAAATTTATTTAAGATTGAACGTAAATAAAAAAAAAATGTAAACCTTTTATATGCTCATGCAAATTTGCCTACCTTCTATTGTTTTTCTTTGGCTATGAACTATAATTTTGTCTATATCGCAAGTTGCAACTATGAAATAGGTATTTCAATGGACAATTCACATGTCTTTTGGTTTATTCTACTTACTACTAAATATTTTCAGATATGTCTATTTTTCGAAAACTATTATTTGGCCATCATTTTAAATACCCGCAATAGAAAAAAAAAATATTGCTATTAGCTACTAGCCTTAATTAATTTAATTTCTAACTGTAATATATATAAATATTAAAATCTAAAGGTCAATATTTTTTTAACCAGAAAGCAGTTTATTTTATCATTACTCTTTTTAACCTAAAGTTTTGAAGGATTTTTTTTTCTGAAAAATGGAAAAAGGGCACATTAGGTCCCCTGTTTTCTCGAAGGAAAAATATGAAATCTATGTGGTCGCAATCATTTTGATTCTCTCATGTGAGTATGGAGAAAATTGTGGATAATGACTTGTCTTTAGTGCCCCATGCCGTGAAACTTGAACTGCGGTATCTTTGAATACATCATTATGCAGCAAATTAAGAAAGATTAAAAACATGTCACTCAAAAAAAGAGAAAAAAACTAAAAATATAAAATTGCGACTCTCTATTTAAAATTGGTAAAATAATATCTCATTTACCAAGATAGCTAGAGAGACTTTTTATTTTTAATATTGGAGACGAGGGTAT
>NC_029790.2:131295003-131301176 GCF_000816755.2 Arachis ipaensis | reverse complement strand
ATACTTATAACATCTCAACATAAAATCTAATTCTCAAATTTTTTATCTCCACATTAGAAGATAGAAGAAAAAAACCTACTCATAATAACATTAGATAATACACTAGTCTATTTCCAAAAAAACTAGCCAACTAGAGATTATAAGTGGAAATTGGAAATGTTTTTTTCAATGAAATCAAAAAATAAAAAGCCATCGTTATTTTAAAAAGCATGGAGCAGTTCCTTCTTAGAGATACGTAATTATATGAGTGTGTATGTGAAATTAAAATCGTTTACATTTCCTAATTTAGAGTTGACATGCAAAGTGTGAAGCTTCTGACAAATAAAATGGGTTTTGGAAGGTGATATTGTCCTTACAAGCTCTGATTATTCATTATTAGAGAGTCAAAATTGAATTAAGTATGTAGTTTGCTAAGTTTCTCTGTGAGATTAGCAAGTTCAATTTGCTAAGTTTAAGAACTAATTAATTTTAACAAAATTATTATTTAAATAGTAATATTTATTTATTTATTGAAAAATCAACAAGTTGATCAATGATGAGTTGATGACCAAAGCATATTCTAATCCTCCATAAATATTGATATTGATGGATGGAAACGAAAATTCAAACACATGCCCATTGCTAAGCACTAATCAACAAAATTTTCTTACTAGTAGTGCGTTTTCTGCACATGCTATAACATATTTAATTCGCGCATACATGTTATGAATAAAAATATAAGAATAAGGACGTGGGTGGTATAAAACTAAAAATAGGGGTGAGAGTTTTGTAAAATGAATAGAAACATGAGTAACTAAATCATGAATTCACATGAAATATTTCATCTCAACTAAATAATGAATAGTAAAAAGTTATGAAATATAAAATAAAATAGTGTACAAAGCATTATTATTATTGTGTATCTATAATTTAGGAAGGTGCATATTTTCATAATTGGGTCAATAATCCCAATTGGGACAAATATGAGTTAAAGTCAAAGATTCTTTGACCATCATAATTACCCCAAAATATTAATAATCGGCGAGAAATTCAATCAAACCTAGTCATTACTATTATTTTATCAAATCACAAATCACTGATCCATAGCGTAAAAACAACCCTCTCTTTATTCTTAATTTGTTGCGTGTGGGGCTGGGAGCAACTCATCATGGAGATAATACGTATCACTGTATCAGTACTTGGGAGAAGCTATAAACAATTATATTTATCATAGTCATCATTCTCTAAAATATTTAAATATTGTACATTTGGTAACTAACGAGTGTTCCGTTCCTGAATGTAATTAGTTATTATTTGGTAGTTAATTGGTTTAAGAACTTTGGAGCTTAATATTAGTTGATAGTTAATATACAGCAACTAAAAATGGTTTTGTAAGATAAAGATGACATGTGCAAAATTTTGTTAATAGAGAAAAGTTACTATATCAAAAAGCAAAGAACAATTTTGAATATAATTTATTTTCACACCATGTAGATTAATGTTTACAAGTGTAAAAGAAAATATAGAAATGTATGTACATAATGAATAAGCAGTAACCACATGATATTGCTGAAATGTCAACAAGTGACGGGTGCTCTATAGCCTATATAGTATAGGAAAGTTATCAGGTGTACCCGAAAATATTGGTATTTTAGTTGTTTTAACCGTTGATTTTAATTAATATATATTATATATATTTTTTATAATTCATATCAACGATTAAAAGAATTAAAACACCGATATTCTCAGTACACCTGATAACCTTCCTATATAGTATATAACTATATAACATGCATGAGTTTCCGAACATGATCTGGCACTTGTACTGCTTCTAGATTCCAATTCCTAAGTGCGAGAAAGAACTCTTGGAGGCAAGGCAGTGATCCTTCATCTATTCTAATAGCTTTCAATGTTGAATCCGCTAGGGTGAGTGATCGTAGTTTCCCGAACCACCCCTTTTGGATGTTTAATTCATCACCCTCGAATGGGCGGACATAAAGTCGCATCAATTCTGGCAGGTGGCGCCCTACAAGACACAATTGGTCTTGTGTGAATTTAAACCGTATCAACTCCAACCCGATAAGATTTTTGAGTCTAAAAACCCAATCTGGCACCATTATACTTATAACATCTCAACATAAAATCTAATTCTCAAATTTTTTATCTCCACATTAGAAGAAAAAAAAAATAAACCTACTCATAATAACATTAGATAATACACTAGTCTATTTCCAAAAAAACTAGCCAACTAGAGATTATAAGTGGAAATGTCTATACTTTTTTTCAATGAAATCAAAAAATAAAAAGCCATCGTTATTTTAAAAAGCATGGAGCAGTTCCTTCTTAGAGATACGTAATTATATGAGTGTGTATGTGAAATTAAAATCGTTTACATTTCCTAATTTAGAGTTGACATGCAAAGTGTGAAGCTTCTGACAAATAAAATGGGTTTTGGAAGGTGATATTGTCCTTACAAGCTCTGATTATTCATTATTAGAGAGTCAAAATTGAATTAAGTATGTAGTTTGCTAAGTTTCTCTGTGAGATTAGCAAGTTCAATTTGCTAAGTTTAAGAACTAATTAATTTTAACAAAATTATTATTTAAATAGTAATATTTATTTATTTATTGAAAAATCAACAAGTTGATCAATGATGAGTTGATGACCAAAGCATATTCTAATCCTCCATAAATATTGATATTGATGGATGGAAACGAAAATTCAAACACATGCCCATTGCTAAGCACTAATCAACAAAATTTTCTTACTAGTAGTGCGTTTTCTGCACATGCTATAACATATTTAATTCGCGCATACATGTTATGAATAAAAATATAAGAATAAGGACGTGGGTGGTATAAAACTAAAAATAGGGGTGAGAGTTTTGTAAAATGAATAGAAACATGAGTAACTAAATCATGAATTCACATGAAATATTTCATCTCAACTAAATAATGAATAGTAAAAAGTTATGAAATATAAAATAAAATAGTGTACAAAGCATTATTATTATTGTGTATCTATAATTTAGGAAGGTGCATATTTTCATAATTGGGTCAATAATCCCAATTGGGACAAATATGAGTTAAAGTCAAAGATTCTTTGACCATCATAATTACCCCAAAATATTAATAATCGGCGAGAAATTCAATCAAACCTAGTCATTACTATTATTTTATCAAATCACAAATCACTGATCCATAGCGTAAAAACAACCCTCTCTTTATTCTTAATTTGTTGCGTGTGGGGCTGGGAGCAACTCATCATGGAGATAATACGTATCACTGTATCAGTACTTGGGAGAAGCTATAAACAATTATATTTATCATAGTCATCATTCTCTAAAATATTTAAATATTGTACATTTGGTAACTAACGAGTGTTCCGTTCCTGAATGTAATTAGTTATTATTTGGTAGTTAATTGGTTTAAGAACTTTGGAGCTTAATATTAGTTGATAGTTAATATACAGCAACTAAAAATGGTTTTGTAAGATAAAGATGACATGTGCAAAATTTTGTTAATAGAGAAAAGTTACTATATCAAAAAGCAAAGAACAATTTTGAATATAATTTATTTTCACACCATGTAGATTAATGTTTACAAGTGTAAAAGAAAATATAGAAATGTATGTACATAATGAATAAGCAGTAACCACATGATATTGCTGAAATGTCAACAAGTGACGGGTGCTCTATAGCCTATATAGTATAGGAAAGTTATCAGGTGTACCCGAAAATATTGGTATTTTAGTTGTTTTAACCGTTGATTTTAATTAATATATATTATATATATTTTTTATAATTCATATCAACGATTAAAAGAATTAAAACACCGATATTCTCAGTACACCTGATAACCTTCCTATATAGTATATAACTATATAACATGCATGAGTTTCCGAACATGATCTGGCACTTGTACTGCTTCTAGATTCCAATTCCTAAGTGCGAGAAAGAACTCTTGGAGGCAAGGCAGTGATCCTTCATCTATTCTAATAGCTTTCAATGTTGAATCCGCTAGGGTGAGTGATCGTAGTTTCCCGAACCACCCCTTTTGGATGTTTAATTCATCACCCTCGAATGGGCGGACATAAAGTCGCATCAATTCTGGCAGGTGGCGCCCTACAAGACACAATTGGTCTTGTGTGAATTTAAACCGTATCAACTCCAACCCGATAAGATTTTTGAGTCTAAAAACCCAATCTGGCACCATTACTCCATATAAGTAAAGACGCTCAAGGTGTGGAGGAGGACTAGTTAGTGACTCCAATTCAAGGATTTCATTGTGTTTGGCATTTATCAACAATGAGCATAGATTGGTCATGCTCTCTATAGCATTGCACAACCACATTCCATCCTTTCTATCAACATTTTCGATCTTCAAACTCCTCAATTGCTTCAAATTCTTCAGTTCCCCAAAAACATCACTTGCATCAACCCCGGCTAATTTTTGTAGAGCCGTTAAATTTGCAACCCCTCTCTTTAATTTTACACCTTTCCACGCTTTTGTCTGCACATTAAGATAACACAGCTTTGTAAGTGAGTAAATCTCCACTGGAAGATCATTCACATTGGTCCCTTTTAGGTCAAGAGTCTCTAGGTTTCGAAGCTTTCCGATGGATTCGGGGATGATCTCAATGTTGCTATATCTTAAATTTAGGTATTTCAAGTGGACAAAGTTTCCAATTGTTTCTGGAACATGATCAATTGGTATTTTCTCAAAGTCCAGTGTCACCAAGAGCTTGAAATTAGAGAAAAGTGAGTTCACAAAAGTGCTTATCGTTTCCTCCTCATCTATAATATCATAAAGAAGGAAAGAACGCAACAAGCTACATTGGTTTCTATCAGCACTTGTTCTCAGATCAGCAAAGTCAACATTTGTGCCAATTGATAAACGTCTACTCCATTTATCAAAACAAAATGGGCTACCTTTCTTCACTTGACAGAAGTTGAACTCTTCACATTTCTTGACAATGAAGTCATGCATTAAATCATGAACTCTACACTTTCTAACTCTGCTGTAACTGTTCACATAAGCTACCTTAACCAAGCTCCTAGCAATGAGCTCAGCTAAGTACTCTTCTCCAACTTCTTGTTGAGTTTGGTGCTCTCTGCACTCCACAAACCCTTCAGCTATCCACAAATTGATGAGCCTTGCCCTCTTGATTGCGTATTGCTCGGGAAAAAGGCCAAAGTACAAGAGACATGACTTGAGGTGGTAACTAAGATCCTGATAACTTTCTGACAGTGCCTGATGGTAACCTTTAAGATGAGAATCGCTTGCAAGCTTTGATTGAAGGCTGTTGTACACCACCTTCCAATCTGAGACTCTTTCTTTCTTGGTTGACAGAAGAGAAGCTATAGCCACAATTGCAAGTGGCACACCGTCACACTTTTTTGTGAACTCTTCAGATAGTTTCATCAACTCTTCACAGAGATTCTTAGAACCAGATTGAAATGCCTTCGAATGGAAGAGTCTCAAGGCATTTTCGGGTTCTAGAGGCTCCAGTGGGTAGGTATGAACTTTTGCTGACACTTTGCAAGAATCAGCAACACCCGTGTCTCTTGTTGTAATCATTATCATTCCATTATTTTTCGGCAATGCCAATTCCACAGCTCCCCAAAGCTCTGTTTCCCAAACATCATCAAGTACTATTAAGTACTTCTTTTCTTTCAAGTATTCTCTTGTATCTTCAATCAAAGCATGAAGGTTGTTGTCCACATTGCTTCCTTTCATATCACCAAAGCTCCGCAGCAAAGCCTTGAACAACTGCACTCCTTTGAGTGAGCGAGATACATCCACCCATCCATAACAATCAAAAGAGTGCTTTTGTTGTTCTTGCTTGTATACATTTCTCACCAGAGTCGTTTTACCTGTTTCAAATCATACATGACCAAAAGGTACGATTAAATATGTATAAAAGCGTCTAAGATAAAATTAAAGAACCATGATTAAAAAATAATTACTTCTAAAAAAGAATTTCCCATCCATAAGAGTGCTTTTGTTGTTCTTGCTTGTATACATTTCTCACCAGAGTCGTTTTACCTGTTTCAAATCATACATGACCAAAAGGACCAAAAGGTTATGTATAAAAGCGTCTAAGATAAAATTAAAGAACCATGATTAAAAAAAATTACTTCTAAAAAAGAATTTAATGGAAATAGATTAACAAAAAAAAAACCATTTCTAATT
>NC_029790.2:131289608-131294978 GCF_000816755.2 Arachis ipaensis | reverse complement strand
TAGTAATTTAATTAAATTTATATATTTAGATGATTTTTTTAAATAATAACTTTAAAATTAATTACTTTTAATAATGTGATAATACACCATTAGTTAATTGGATAAAACTTTTTTATACTAACCATGTATGAAAATTAAATTCTTCAAAAAATACAAAGACTCTCATTAATTAGAGATTAAGACAGAGTTATATTTTAATCTATGTCTTTTATTATTCCCAACTTTGTGTTGATAAAAAAATTGAGCATAATTTTGTCACAAAATAGAGATATTTTGTTTATTCTACTAATTAGCCTCTTCAATTTCCTAAACTAAATTTGTTCCTTTAATGTAGTTATATAAGAAAAGTACCATTACATTTGTATGTGGATTTTTCTAGTTTGGGCAGTTTCCATTAGTTACCTTATTATTACATGCTTATAAAGTAAAGGGTATAAGTATAAAGTGAGTAATGGAATTTGATGGTGCGCATGGAAAAGGTTGATGGCACTCTCATGCCACCAGATGGACCTGAATCTTGGCCAAACAACACAAGTAGGCGTCAATGGCTTGTCTTTTACAGAATCAATAATATGTCACTACAAGGAAGTGGTGTTATTGATGGCAGAGGACAAAATTGGTGGGACCTTCCTTGTAAGCCTCATAAGGTAGTAATATATATTATTCATTCTTCAAAAATTCAACAAGTTTTGCCATGTTTTCGTTTTCAGCTGGTTAAGCTCATCACTTTAATCATTTTAGTAAAATCCTAAATGAAATATTAAAATAAAACAGAAAAAATTTCCATGAATAATAAAACATATGGAACTACAAATATATTCTGATGACTGGAATATGAAAATGTCACAGGGACCTAATGGGACTACACTTCCAGGACCTTGTGATAGCCCAGTTGTAAGTTGTAATGACCTTTTATAAGTTAATTTCTTCTGAAATCGCATACCAAGTGATATTGAGACAGAGATACAGAGAGATGAGACATGGATAGAAATATAAACACTAAATTAGTGTATTTTGTATCTATTCTGACAGGAAGGACACAAAGATACTAATAAAAAAATATAATTTATTTTTTATTTTTTTTATTATTCTTGTTAATTTTTTATAATTGTATTTTTTTATTATTATATTTTTTCTTTTCAAATTTTTTGGATAAAAAAATGAGAATAAATTAAATTTTCATAATTTGTTATAGTTTATCATAAAAAAAAATACAAAAACATACAATTTTGTGTCTATATTCTTTGTGTTTTGTTCTGTCTTATCTTATCTTGTTCTCAGATACAAACGCAGCCAATATATTTCTCTTTATGCATTATTATTACTAGAATAAATATCATTTTTCATCTCTAATCATTTGTTCAAAATCTAAAACACTCTTTCATTATTTAAAAATCTCTAATTGATTTTCAACCATTCAATAATTCGTCTAAACAGTCTGTAATATATAAGCAGTAGTTCATTGTTTATAATAACTACTTAGACCGATTATTTAGATGGTTGAAGACCGATTAAAGATTTTGGAATGGTAAAAAAAATACTTTGTCCTTTAAACAAACGGTTAGAAGGAAAAAAAAAGAATTTACTTTTGTTACTGTTATTATAATAGAAATAAATGAAACATTCTTCCCCCTGCCCCCAACCTTTCCCTATTTTGCAGGCATTAAGGTTTTTCATGAGTTCAAACTTGAGTGTGCAAGGACTTAGAATCAAGAACAGTCCCCAGTTCCATTTCAGATTTGATGGCTGCAAAAGCGTTCGAGTAGATTCAATCTTCATAACATCTCCAGCACTAAGTCCCAACACTGATGGAATACACATAGAAAACACAAATGACGTAAGGATATACAATTCCGTCATTTCCAACGGTAAGTCACAAAAACAAATGCTAATTGCTTTTCATGGTTTATTGCATCAAGAGTCTGTTTATTTAACAATGTTTCCTGAATTGTCATTTCACAGGTGATGACTGTGTGTCCATTGGAACGGGTTGCTATGATGTTGATATAAAGAACATTACATGTGGTCCCAGCCACGGAATTAGGTACTTCTATGATCACTTATTTATGTACTATTCCCAAAAGTTTCATTCTCTTTTCCTACTTCATTAATTTGTTCTTAACTTCTCATCTTGTCAAATAAATACTTTCTCTGGGTCAAATTTTATTTGCTCATAAATAACTAAATAAGTAGTATTTATTTAAAAATTAATCATTATTATTTTCCAATAGTAACTACTTTATTATTAAATAACTAATTTGCATTGGTCGAGTGGTCAGTTCACTCGTTCACTTAAACAAGTGTCGGAAATTCGAATTCCGTTTTGTGCATGTAGCAATCTATTGACCAGCGGCGGCAGATCTTTCTGAAAAATATCGTGAACAAAAAAAAAAACTATTTTATTAAATAAAGGAGAAAAATTTTATAAAAAAACATTTCAAATAAAATTCTCTGACTGGTTCTAATTATTAATTTATTGTATGTTTTATTTTTATAATTTTATTTGGTCAAAATAAATTAATTTTTCATTTAGAATAATTAAGTAGCACTAATTTATTTTTTTCATTCGTGTAACATATTAAATATAAAGAAAAGAGAATATTTTATACAATAAGTTTAATTCATTTAAAATAAAAAGATACTTTTCTATTATTTTCTTAAGAATATGGTAGGTGGCCACTGGTTTTTCCTTTTCAACTTGTAGTTAATATTCATAAAAAAAGTGCAAAATATAATGATTTATATAGGCATGCTATCGACAATCTATATTATAGACTCTTCTCTATAATATTAAATTATATTAATTCAAATGTGGATCATATTAGTGTGCAAAAACAAATAATCACACTGTCCCTAAAAAAATCAATTATTAAATCAGTTATTTATATAGAATATATATTAAAAATAAATAAAATAACATATATTTATATATAAATATATAATAATTAATTTAAAAAATATTTTTTTGTATACATAGCATTTTTTAACTCTTTAATGCATGTTATTGATGTTACTTGAATAGTAAAATAGAAAAACTAATTTAAAGATGATAATATAAATCATCAATAAAATAACAATAATAGTTTGTAATTATCATCTATCAGATACAAATATAACCAAATAATGCATATCTAAAATATTCAAATAAAAAATGAGAGAGTAGGTACTTCCTTAATTGTTTACTATTTATTAATATAAAAATGCTATATTATAGAGTGATCGACAAGACCCTAGAACATAAAAAAACATATGTTTTGTGTTAACAAATTATTATTTTAAACATGATTTATTTCAAAAACTTGGCACTACTACTCCTAAATTTTTGCTTGAAAATTAATCTTTAGTGTTTTTGGATGATTATGAGCTAATTGTATCTAGGATTCTAAAAGGGATGTCCGAATATTAGTACCTAGTAGTATTATTTCAAATTGTAATAGTCCAAAGAATTAATAACTTGCGAACTATTTTTCCTATCGTCCTTCACAATAATTAGGAAATTAATACTCATATTGATTTATAAAGTTACACTCATTTTAATTTAGTTTTTAAAATTTTAATTTTATTCAATTTGATCTCCTTATCTAACTTAATATTCTGTAACTCATGTTAGTTTTTATTATTATTTTTATTAAAGAAATTGTTAACAATATTTTACTAAACTTTCTAATAGTTTGCAATTGAAACTTTTCTATCTCAATAATTTGCTCCCTACGAAATATTTATAATCTTAATTCTAATTTTACTTAAAATTGTTAAAATATTCTTATGAAGTAAAATGAGATAAAAAAAAATTAATTGTCATAGTTTGTAATTGTATCTCAAATATGTTATTAATAGTTCTATACAAAAATATAAAAAATTAATGTGAGTCACGTATGTCAAATTAAAGAACTAAATTGAATAAATTATTTTAAAATTTAAAGACTAGATTAAGACTTAAATATAACTTGATATTTAGGATGTAATATTTTTGAAGTGTAGAGAGAGGGAAGCATAATACCAAGTCCGCCTTCGCCCACCACGGCGATGACTGTGCGAGCAGCACCGCCTTCTGAGAGCCAGTTGTTGAGCTCTTTCTTGGCATGTTCAATCCCCACAAGCTCTTCTTCCTCAGCAAAATTGGCTCGCAGTCGAAGGTAATGCCGTTGCGGTGATGAACTGCGACCGCCGCTTGATTCTGCAGCAGCTTTGGAGTCGCCATACAGTTGTCTTGCATCCTTCAGTCTATTTATTGACTCTCTGATTTCGCCAATCTCAGATGCAATCTCATGGCGCCCTACACAACTTTTGAGCAAGTCACAAATTTTGCACAGAACCCCAGCAACGGCGTTTCGCCGTCCACGGCGTCGATTGTGGTGGTCGTCATCATCATTGTTGGCCACCTTGTACAAGTAAAGGTCGATCACATCTTGAATGTGGATGGAAACGTGTCTGATTTGAGCAACCCACTCCTTTCTGCTCTGATCAGAGTTCTCTGCCTCCATCTCCGCCTTTGCATCTACATCCCTCAGATACGCTCGCATCAGCCGTAGATCGTCGCTGATCCTTTCGATTTGGCCACGCACGCCACTCAGCAACTTTGCCTCATTTTTTAGTAATGGGATTAGTTTGTCAACAACAAGGTTTACTGCTATTTCTGCCATTTAAGTATTTGGTTTTGGATAATAACATGTATTTACATACTCACCTCTATATATACTAGTAGTAGCTGAGAATATGGATAACTTATCCATGGTGCATCAAGAAAGGCACATATCTCTTTCTTAAAGTAATATAATCATGTGTGATGAGGAAATTAATTAAGGAACATATTCTAACTTGTTCTACATGTTGCTTGCTCTATGCAACAATTATATATCTTGATTCACCCTTTGTTAGCTCAATACTTGTTGCTTGCATTTAAAGTTATGCAGTGATCAACATGACGATCATGGTGAATATTCAGATAAAAATAAATTTTATGTAAACACGTATTAGGTTAAACAATTTAAGAAGTCACTCAAATAGTTGATATTTTTTTAGTAATTAAAATTTAATACATATAATTAATTAAATTGTATTATTTTTGTTAAAATTAGGCCAGACAAATTAATTTGACCAAAAAATGGTGAATCAAATCTTGAACCGAACTAAATTAATATTATTTTTTATAAAAAATGATTACAATATCCTTATTATAAAAAATGACTAAAATATTCCTATTATATATATATATATCGAAAACTCTAAATCCTAACCCTATGACGATAGAGAAGTAAAGGGCTAGAATTTAGGATTATTAAAATTAATATATATAATAGAAGTATTTTAGTCATTTTCTATAATAAGGATATTGTAGTTATTTTTTATGAAAAAAAATTATTAATTTAG
>NC_029790.2:131282855-131289516 GCF_000816755.2 Arachis ipaensis | reverse complement strand
AGAATTTTATATATATAAATTAATATAATTGTATCTATATTTTTTAAAATTTGCACACATAAATTAATAAAATTTATTTGTGAAAGATAACTTAGTATTTATGATTTTGTAGTTGTAAAAAAAAAAAGGGTCGAATTCACATAAGTGGAATAATTGTTGATAGAAGTGATTAGTTAGAAGAAACATTTCCTTGTTCTGATGGTTTCCTTTTCTATTAGTTAGTTATGTTAGTTTCCTTTTCCGTTAGTTTGTTAAGGTGGTTAACTTGTACAGTCAGCATGATGAGCTGGAAGTGCAGTTAGAGTTAGTTGGAGAGATAAACATTCTGCTGGTATAGAAAACAGATCAGACCACTATTGTAATTGAGATTCTTAATTATTGCAGAATTCATTTTGATTCTGTTAACATTGCTGAGAAACTTGCTGCACAAGCTTCTATCATTGCTCAAGAATTTCTGCAGCAACAAAGGCATAATTTCACAATAATTATTGAAAATGGGTACATAAAAATAATAGAATGAACAAAATTCGGAGCAGTTATTTTATCTATCAAGGTTCTTATCAGTTAAGTAATGGATTAGTCACCATGCAACATTTTTTTCATTTAAACAATGACATATTATTATTGTTTTAAATTTTATATTTAGGTCTCGCTATTTTACGCTAACCTTTATTCAATTTTTTTAATCTCAAGCATAAAATGAAATAAGCTATTTTAATTTTTCAAATTCAAAAAAAAAAATTAACGAAGTAAAACAAGTTTATTCAGAAAACGAAGGAAAAAAAATCAATTAAAGTTCAAATAAATTGGATTAAGTGAAAAACAACAAATAAATTGAATACTCTATATTTTGACCTCACGCTTGAATCAAACAAGACGTGCTTCTTTGTTATTTGTTAGTCAATTTTAATATCAATTCACGAACTCGTAAGCAATTACTAAAATAATAACTAAAATAACGTCTTTTTCGTGATCATGAGCTCAATTATGTAATTAGTTATTTTTTCATATAATTATTGTATTGATCATTTATATTAGTGAGACTATTTTCATTATTAATATTTATAAATATGCTATTATTTGTATAATTGATTGAATCATTTTATTTGTTTAAATTTAATTCTATTGAATTAATTATTCAAGGTGTCATCGCTATTTTTATTTTTAAAGAATTTTTTAATATTATTTAATATAAAAGACACGTGTTAGTTTTCATAAGTGGACTAGTGATGTTGGGAAAGTTTGAGATGTCAACAATGTTCCCGTTATTGTATAATTAAACCGTAATAAAATAGATGGAGTTAGGTAATTTTAACTTAGTTACAATAGTAATGAGGGTTGAATTATGAAATCACAAGGAATCTTTCTACTTCTTTAATATTTTCATTAAAACAAAAATTGAAAAATGGTTTTATAAGCTATGCATTTTTCACTGATTTTTAAAAGAAATACTCATTTCAGTTAAAGATAAAAGTAATATTCCTTAATTATAATTAAAGTTATTTCCTGTAGTATATGTTAAAATAATCTGTTTGATAATAAAGGACATAAATAAATTCTAGATTTTATAAAAAATTTAAATTGTTAGAATATATTCTTTAATTTTTTTCGTTAGCAATATATCATATAACTGTATATAATAATTAAAAAAATTTATTTATACTTTACAATCAATTTTTTTTAGAGGATAAACGAAATAAATATGTAAAAAAATTGGAATATCAAAACTGGAAACTATTTTATTTATTTATTATCACTAAATTATAATTTAATATTTTGATTAATATCAATACTATTATAATTAAATTGATTTAATTATTATGTATTATAATGTAATGCAAATAATAAT
Source organism: Arachis ipaensis (assembly GCF_000816755.2). Taxonomy (NCBI): domain Eukaryota; kingdom Viridiplantae; phylum Streptophyta; class Magnoliopsida; order Fabales; family Fabaceae; genus Arachis; species Arachis ipaensis. The sequence goes on along the minus strand of NC_029790.2, from coordinate 131,287,667 downwards.
ATAAAACTATAGATATTATTATAGAAATATTTTTAAAAGTGTGGTTGTTGATTGTGAACATTAAAAAATAATAAATTTTATAATTTACTTTGAATTTTAAAATTTTATCCCTAATTAATTATGAGATATATAAATTAATATCAATCAATTAATACAAATATTTGTGTATTTTTCAAAATCTGCATTTCCAACGTGGTTAGCATAATCCTATCTACTTAGTTCTTTTAATCAAATGCCTAACTAACTAATGGTATTAAAATATTCTGATAAGATATTTCTCTAACTTACATCACTCTTGTATCATCATATACATGTGTCACTTAGATTGTGACTAAAATGGAATCTCTATAAAATCTGTATAAATTTAGATCTGTACATTATAAATGACCTTGTAATAACCCAGCTTCCTTGAGAGCTGCTTTATAGTCTTCAACACTTTTTTCTCGTACCTGCATTTCATTGACATGAAACACGAGTTATTGAAGATGGGTATGTTCAATGACTCTTTCCACAAGCATACTAAGCCATAATCAAATTCTGTGGATTCAAATATGTTCCATCATACTCTATCGAGCATCATAGCCCGAAAACCATCATGATATAACATACCTCTGATACACGGGTGCCAAAATGGTTCTCGATCTTTGACATCAGCCTTTCATCTTTTTCATCATATATTAGGTTAAACACAGCCCCTGTAGGATCAAATGAAACAAGTTACTATTTTGCATCATCACTGAAAATATCAATATGAAGAACAAAATCTGGAATTAGTTTCCTTTGGAATGAAAGCATAAAAACTAAAAGTTGTATGTTAAGAAATTCTGTGGCCTAACAAAGTTCATAATAAGTTATAAGTCCAACTAAGAGTCTATATGTTTAGGAGTGGAAAGTAAAGATGTATTAGTACATTACACTGAACAAGAACTTACCCTTGCGGCCAAATCGACCAGCCCTACCAACTCTGTGCAAGTACACCTCATAATCAGGCTCAAATTCCCGTGTATACTCTGCAGTATGTTTTATTGGGAGATCATAGTTGATAACCAAATTGACCTAAATAAAATTGTAGGATGTCATTACTTTGAAAAGAAAATACACACAAAAGAAAGGAAAAGGAGGAGAGAAAATTGAACAAATTCAGCACCTGTTGCTGATCAAAGCCTCGAGCAAGAACATCCGTAGATATAAGAACCTGAGTCAAACCATCTCTGAACTCTTTGACAATTTTGTCTCTCTCTTCATGGTCAAGGGCACCTTGTATCGAAGTAACCCCGTAACCCATATCGACAAGTGACTTGTGCAGCATTTTTGCACTCTGTCTCGTGCGCACGAATATGATGGTTTGGCCCACATTTTCTCCTAATTCGAATATGTAATCTTTTATCACCTCAATCTTCGACAACTCATCAGCGCAGCGCACTTTATACTGCTTCACAGTATCTAAAGAAAGCTCTTCTTTCTTAACAAAAAGTTTATTATGGTCCTTTTTAACTGTCCTCTCAACAAAGTTCTTGACAATGTCATTGAATGTGGCAGAAAATAGAAGAACCTGGAGATTAAAAGAAACAAAAATATACATATCAACACCTCACACAAGTATACCCAAATATTTGAACTAAATGCATAGAAATTACATCTAGGTCAATAAATCAATTCAAGTAATGATGCAATGATTCAGATCATTAACGTGAAGATGCAATGGCACAGTACATTTAAGTAGATGCAATTGTTCAGCTGCACAAATAAGAAGTTTCTCAAATATCAAGGAACAATTATATTTTCCTTCAACACAACTTGCAACCTAATTAAAGCAATCAATTAGGATATACGTTTCATCTTTATATCTAGAGAAGAATTCTCGAATGGATTGAACTTTGCATACATGCATGCAGACTATAAGAGAGGCAGTTCAACAAACCTGGCAGCTAGAATTGAATTTTTCTATTTCTTTCATTATCCTCAATGAATCATCCTTAAAACCATCCTGCAACAACACAGTTCATAGTTGTTTAGGAAATTCACAGTTCATAAGAGTCAAGTGATTTACTAGTGCTCTCACCCTCTATATCCTCCACATAAGCGGAGAAGCATCACAACTTCAAGTTACAATTCTAAACTACAATGAAACTTTAAATCCTAACTAAAAGCAATCGCATTACATTTCATCAGAATGCAAAACTTACCTCAGCAAGCATTTGATCAGCCTCATCAAAGACAAGAATCGTCAATCTGGTCAAGTCCAATTTCTTGAAAGAAATCCACTTCTTGATGGTGCCAGGAGTCCCAATAACCACCTGAGCCTTAATTGACTTCCGTTTTTGAATTCGAATTGAATCCCTGCTATCTGTCGGAACGCCACACTCCGAGCTAATCCCTGTGTGCTTCCCCATCTTCCGGAGAACTTCAGTGTTCTAAGACACACAGAAAAAACCAATCACTTCACACTTCAAGTAGATACACTTTTTTGTTAAGTCTTATTACTAACATGTCTCGATAAACTTCCTCTGAAAAAATACATCCTCAGGGTTGAGACGAATTAATTTTCTACCCTTTTTTAGAAAGCGATATTTTTCTTATCTCTATCAAAAAGTATACCTGAATAGCAAGCTCCCTCGTTGGACAAATGCAGAGAGCCTGAGGAGCTTGCGTCGAAGGATCCACACGACTAAGCATCCCTAAAACAAAGCACGTGGTCTTGCCGGAACCGTTGTGAGCCTGAGCGATCAAATCACGGTGCGGCGGATTCAAGATCATCGGCAAGCTTATAGCTTGGATCTTGCTCGGTTTCTGAAACTTCATTTCAACGTAGAGTCCTTTCAAAAGCTCCTCTGACAGGTTCAGGTCCTCGAACCTCGCCGCCGAGGTGTACGGCGTGTCGCCAGAAGTAACCTGCACCGAATCAACAAAAGTTAAAAAAGTGTAAACCCTAGCTGATGAGAAATTGAGGAGTTGAGAAATCGCGAGATGGAGAAGTCGTGATTGGAGAAAAGAGATCGAACCGCTTGGATATTGGAGTCTTCCGGATCGTCTAATAGCTTCGGAGGTTTCTTGTTTTCGTCGATCGATAATTCGTCGATGTTGAGCGACGGCGATAAGCTAGATGGAACCAATGTGGTGGTGGTGATTGTTTTATCGTCGGTGACAGCGGGTTCAGACATGGTTGTGTGCGTAGGGTATTTTTTTATTTTTTTTAGTATTTTTATTTTATTACTAAAAATTTGCCAAACACACTAAAAAATAAAAAAGATCTTTTTGAATAAAGATCTTTTTTTATCAAGATAATGAAGCTCAAAGGAGCACATAATAGGATAGCGGTACATGCTATTTTATTACTTTTTAATGGCTACACGTTTTTATAATTTTACTTTCTCTTTATCTCTTCCTTTCACATTTATTTCTTTTAATTTATTGAACTAAATCAATTATACTAATTATTTGTATTAATTAATTAAGTACTTTTTAATGGATTATTATAATTATATCTTTAGACCATAGGTTAAAAATATTATAAAAATTTTTTATAAAAAATTTTAAAATGTGTCTTTAAGATACAAATTAACTAAATTATTTTTCAATTTAATGTGTTTGATTCATTCAATTGTATTAATTATAACTAATCAATTATGTAATTTGATTTGATTAGGATAAATATTTCATCATTTAATATTTTATTTAATTCATTAAATTACATTAATCATAACTTCAAATATTTAATTTAATTAGAGTAAATATCAAATTATTTTAAATTTTGTTTGATTCATTAAACCAAATTAATTATAACTAATTTATTATTTAATTTGATCAAGATAAATATTAAATTATTTAATAAATAATATATAAAGCAATAAAATAAATGAACTCAATTAATTCAATTTATTATCTTATTATTTGTTATATCCCTTTTTTTTCTCTTTATTTTGTACTTTAAATAAAATATTTGTAATTTTTTATTTTTTATTTTTTTATCTTAATTTTACTAATATTTTTCTATAATTTTGTTTTATATTAATTTTTTATTTATTTTGATTAATAATTCTTAAGGGTATTATTATTTTATTTAAAGATAATTTAAATTTTTTGTAATATTTTTTATAAAAGTTGATTAATAGGTTCTTCTTCAAAATATTTTTTTAAAATTTATTAATAAGATCGTATTTTGATTTTTCTCTTTCATCCTTTGTATTAATTAATTATATTAATCTTCTATTGCAATACATTTTTTATCTACTCCACACATTATTTTTTATATCTTCTTTTTCCTTTTTAATTACTCTTTTATTTTATTTTTAATTGTTTATTTTACTTTTACTTCTCATATATAGACTTATTATAATTCATCACAGGTTCTTTTTGAATTTAAATAATTTTTTAGGTTATATTTTACCATCGATGCTTTTATTTTGTTTAGTGTGTTTTTTTTAGTCTGTGTTTAGTATAATGATCTGTAAATATCTATTCTATTATATAAAAATTAAATTTCTGCACTTAATGATAAAATATTTCTTTTAACTCATCAAATTTAATTTATTATAATAAATTAATTATATCATATATCAACTTTGATTAATTATTTAAATATCATACAATTTATATATTATGATTTCTATCAATTAATTAATTGTAATTCAAATTGAATGATGAATGATTTATGAAATTATTATTTTCTAACCTATTTATGGGTAATACATATATTAATTATAATCACAAATTAAGCTATTTTATATTAAATGACTTATATAATGGTCATCTCATTTATTATCATAAATGCTGAATTAAATAAGTCATTATTACTTTTGATTTAAAATTAAA
>NC_029790.2:131271740-131280092 GCF_000816755.2 Arachis ipaensis | reverse complement strand
TGGTATCTTTTGATTTATTTCTTTTAACTCATCAAATTTAATTTATTATAATAAATTAATTATATCAACTAATTGATTTGATTAATTATTTAAATATCATACAATTTATATATTATGATTTCTATCAATTAATTAATTGTAATTCAAATTGAATGATTATTTTGTTATGAAATTATTATTTTCTAACCTATTTATGGGTAATACATATATTAATTATAATCACAAATTAAGCTATTTTATATTAAATGACTTATATAATGGTCATCTCATTTATTATCATAAATGCTGAATTAAATAAGTCATTATTACTTTTGATTTAAAATTAAATGAGAATAAAACCAGATACACTATTTTATTTGGCCTTTAGAGTTTAATAGGTGTCACACTCAGATATAAATAGTGACTTCCGAATTTCGGTCTCCAACACATCAAAGACACATCCGTAACTCTTTTTCCATAAAAGGAATTGCGATTCAACTCTATCAGGAATAAAGAAGGTTTTCAAATAATAAGGGAATGGTCTGAATACGAATTCTAAATGTTCGAACTTACTATGTTGTTTCAGTTGGTTATCGTTACGAGAATGACTCTAATTTATACGTGTCTAAAGACTAGAATAGATTAAATATTATTTAAGTAATTTATTTCTAATATTGGTATTTGATTATTAGTTTTAGAAAAATTTAAATTGTTGACTCAATTTATATATTACGACTATTCTTTTTGAATATATTATTTTTATATTTTTAATATAAAATTTCTTTTTTTTATTTTTAAGTTTATTTTCTTTCTCATTTTATATTTCAGATTAGTAATGTAATTATTAAGAAAAATATATATAAGGATTAATAGTGAATTGTTACAATTATTTATTATCTAGAAAATTCGTATCTCATACATAGATCTTTTTCTCTTTATTATTTTCATACCTAAGGGCTACTAATTACTATTCTATCAACAGTGTTACCTATGATAGATTATATAATGAAAAAGTTTGAAAAACAAAGGTAAGAATTATAAGGTTATGGAAAATCTCATCCAAATTTGACAAGAACAATATGACTTACATAGAAATGGTTCTCATGGATGATAAGGTAAGTTGGTTATTTTCCATGATTCTTTTAAGTGATGCTAGGTCCATTTTATAAATATTTTTTGTTCATATTTTAAGTTTATTTGATAAGTAAACCCTTGCACGAATCAAAGATAATGCGATTTTATAGATTTATAAGTGCTGATAGCTTTTATATTTAATTTGTTTTATAGTGTGATAATAACCAATATATTTGTTGTGAATTTAACTATTACTATATTATTTATGATCACTTTCAGTATATATGTATGATTTATTGAAGAAAGTAGATTATTAAAACCGACTAATAACTATTTTAGAGTTAATCTAATTAATACATAACATGTTACTTTTTTATTAATCAAATTATTATAATTCAAATTAATTTTTAAAAAATAATTTAAAATTATAATTTCAATCTTATCACGTGCATGGCACAAATAATTACACTTGTGAATAATAATTATACATTTATGTTTGTGATTGCAAATGCAATTCAAGTATTTACAATTTATATGGGCTTCCTTTTTGTTTTTCTTATTCTACTTAGATTTGCTATATATATTCTCAATTTTGAATTAATTATATTTTAATTATATACCATTATTAATATAAATATAAATTTCACTAAAAATTTATTAATCTGCTTGATCTATTTTAATGCTAGTGTTTGTGATTAAGGTTTTTTTTATGTTAGTGTTAAAATTTACTGATATTATAGTTAGATGATAGGCTTTGTGAATTAATTGTTACTTTTATTGTGTCAAATTAAGATACTATTGTAGTATTACTGTTAAATTTTACGTTTTTTATATTAGTTATTTTTAAAATTTGAGACTTGATTTTTCATAAAATGTTAGTGAACTAGTGAAGATATGTATTTTAAATTTTAATTTTAAGTTTTTGATTATTTTATATTTTTTTATTTACGTGAGTTCGATTTTACCAGTTCAACCAATAATTTATTGGTTGAACTAATAAACTAATAAACTAATAATTTAACCGGTTCAATTACCGATTCGATTCTGGCAACTATGATCGAAAAGACCCTACAACAGAAAAAGATATGTTTTGTGTTAACAAATTATTATTTTAAACATGATTTATTTGAAAAACTTGGTAGTACTCCTAAATTTTTGCTTGAAAATCAATCTTTAGTGTTTTTGGATGACTATTAGCTAATTGTATCCGGGATTCTAATAGGAATGTCCGAATGTTAGTACCTAGTAGTATTATTCCAAATTCTAATAGTCCTAAGAATTAATTGTCACAGTTTGTAGTTGTTAGTCTATCTCAAGTATGTTATTAACAGTTCTATACAAAAATTAATTAAATAAGATGAGAAATTAATGCGAGTCACATATGTCAAATTAAAAAACTAAATTGAATAAATCATTTTAAATTTTAAAGACTAGATTAAGAGCAAGTATAACTTGATAATTATGATGTAATATTTTTGAAGTGTAGAGAGAGGGAAGCATAATACCAAGTCCGCCTTCGCCCATCACAGCGATGACTGTGCGACCGGCACCGCCTTCTGAGAGCCAGTTGTTGAGCTCTTTCTTGGTATGTTCAATACTTCTTGCTTGCATTGAAAGTTATGCAGTAATCAACGGAACGATCATGGTGACTACTCAAATAAAAATTAGGATTAAGTATGATTTTGGTCCTCAACGTAGAGGTCGAAAATCGAAATTGTTCCTAACTTTTTTTTTGCTACAAAATAGTTCTCAAAGTTTTAGTTTGTTTTAAAATAATATTTTTTACCAATTTTATTTTTTATTACAAAATTATCCCTCAATACAAAAATTATAAAATAAAATAAATAAAAAAAGAAGAAAGAAAGGGATACAGAAGACCAGCTTCTTCTTCTTCTTCTTCTTCGCTGCCCTGCCGCCTTGCTGCACCGCACCACCACCAACTTCTTCTTCTTCTGTGAATTGGATTTTTTGTGAAATTTTGGATTTTTTTATGAAATTTGTTGTGGAATATTGTTGTTGCTGAATTTGTTGATTATTGTTTGAATTTTCTGATGATGATGATGATGATGAGGCCATGATGATAATGGTGGTGGTGGTGGTGGGTTCTTGTTTAGCTTGGGCTTCTGGTTGATTTTGGGAAAAATTCTGATGAAGATGATGATGACTATGATGATACTGGTGGTGGCGGTGGTGATTCTGGTTGGGCGTAGGCTTCTGTTCTAGTGGTGGTGGTGGTGGTGGTTGATTTTGGGGTGAAGGGAGAAGGGTATTTTTGTCCAAGGGACGATTTTAAAACAAACTGAAACTTTGGGGACCATTTCGTAGAAAAAAAAAGTTGGGGACGATTCCGATTTTCGACCTCTACGTTTGGGACCAAAATCGAACTTAACCCTAAATATTAACTTTACGTGCATGTAACACCCTACCACACTGAACTTTACGCTTAAATCGTAAAACAGAGGTGGTGTGGTATTACGACCTCTAAAATAAAATGTATACATATAATAGCAGAAGAATCTTAATATGCTAGGAGCCTTGAAGAATAGAGGAAATAAAAATCGCGAAATAAAAGTGCAACGTTCAAGGAACGAGTTAACTTACATGCTAAGAAAACTATAATAAACATAGGATAATAAAAGTAGGAGTAGAGTGCCAAAAATACAAAATAACAAGCTCCTAACTCAGCCTGCGAAGTCAAGACTGCCCGGAGGATAGTCACACGTATATACATACATTTTCCAAAACCCAAAAGTACATAAACAAAATCCTATCTCTCCATAAGCCTCTAAGAGGACCAAAAAGAGTACATATATATACATCAACTGTACAACAAATAGCCCAGTAACTACTTCGCTTCAGGTATCCAGATGCCTAATGAGATGCCTCTCAACCTGCATCTGAAAAACAATAACATAGTATGGAATGAGAACCGGAGGTTCTCAGTATGGTAAAGGTACCACACACATAAGATATAAGGTCCTGGGAATGCCAGAGACAATCCTAGAACGCCGACACTCAGATTATAGAGCTTAAAGTATTAAATAGAAGCCATAAAAGGTGGTTTTCTAAGAGTATCTAAACCTAACTTAACTTAATCTTAAATCTAAGTCTCATACTGCCATTCCTCCATACCTCCAACTCTATCATGCATTTCACAGACAAATAAACAGATAAAGATAAGCACAAGAAGGTTGCAAATACTGCAGGTAACAAATATACATTTAGCATGGCAAGTACATTTAGGCACACCCAATTAAAGTACAAGCAAGTAATTCAAGTAATATGCATATGATGCATGCCTGTCCTATGGCTGATGAGGCTCATCTGTCGGTTATCCAGCCAATCCGACAAGTCCGAAAATCTTAGACTGTCCCCCGACGTGCATCCCCAAGAATCTATGCATAGCTTTTTCTCAAATAATCAATATTGCTCAATGGGGTTACATTCCCGGGAATTTATAGTGTCCGGTCACACTTACGTCGTAGAGTCAATAGAGTATCGAGCTTTCAACCTGGTACACGTGGTGGCAAGCCACGACACTTTATCCAGGAGATCTCGTATCTCAAATCATTAAATCATTCAAGCCAAATTTCATACATAATCTTTCATCAGAATATCCAGTCAAGTATCATATATGACTTATCCATAACATCTCATAATCAATCCATCACTTTTCAACTTTACTTCACCTTCAAATTATCCTCATTTCCTAACTTCATTTGATTATCAGGTTTAACACTATTATTTATGACCAATGGAATGAAAATAGAGGTTTAGTAGTTTGAAATAGGTGTTAAAAACCTTAAAAATCATGTTTGCTGCAACAGGTGCCACGCGTACGCCTGACTCATGTGTACGCGTGGGATTGTAAAAATGCAGGTCACGCGCGCGTCCCTTGCCATGCGTACGCGTGGACATGATTACTAACCCCTTACGCATGCGCATGGCATCAGTCGCGTACGCATTGCCAAAATCCCATGCCACGCATACACGTGGGCCACGCGTACGCGTGGACGTACGTTCTTCAAAAAAAAAATGGATTAACCATAAAGCTGCATGCCCTGGAGTGTTTAGCTGCAGAAATTCACAAATTTCACAATAAAACTTCTAACGAGCGTAACTCAATCGTTTTAAATCGTTTTTCTTCCGTTATTCGAACGGCATAAACCTCACGAATCTAATTTTTATTTAAAACTAATTGAAATCAATTTGGGGTTCTGGAAGCCAAGTTATAGCCTGCTGAAGTTCAACCCAAAACCAAAATTTTCAAACTCTTTAAACCTCATTTTCATCCATAATTTTCATTCCATTCACTTTCAACATATCAATTCCAACACAATTCCTAGCAACACCATTCAACCATGATTCCTTCCAAATTAACATAATAACAATCACCATCCATAATCAATCACTAACTATCCAACAAACACCAACCAAATATAATCATCAACAACACATTCAACCATATTTCTTTCCAAATCAACATAACAACCAACATCCTTAATCAATTACTAATTATCCACAAACACCAACCAAGTATATTCAACAACAAATTACTAAACATTAAACATACACCTGTATTCCAACTTATCCTATGGTCATTTAGCCTAAGTTTTCACAGGACATTATATATTAAATGCAAGAAAGCTAAACCATACCTTGGCCGATTTCCATGTAACGACCAAAACGATTTATTCAAAATCAAGGCAGCCCCTCAAAATTCAACAAATTCTAAGCTCAGCTTCCTCCAAGTTCCAATATTCACAATTTCAAACTCTAATTATTTATTCACAACCTAATACATATTTATAACACATATATATCCAAGTTAATACTCAAAACTCAAATTTAATGAAATTAAAATAGAATTATCATATCCTCACCTTACCCAAGCTTCACATAAGTAAGAGTGAACGTTTTTCTCAAGTTAATTGGATCCTAAAACATCAAAGAACAAAGAAATTCAATACCTTCACTCAAATTTCCAAAAATTGGAGAAGAAGAGGCTGAGAATAAAGAACGAGTTACCTATGAAATCGTTCCGGTAGAAACGTAGAGCTTGATGCGGTGGACGCGTGGTCGCAAACGATACAGCGATCGGAGCTCGGACGGAGAAGCTATGGTGAATTGAATTTTTCCGAGGGTTTTCGGCGTTCCTTTAATTTCTCTCCCTGTATACTTCACGAGTTCACGTTGCTGCAGCCAAAACGAGGAAGAAAAGGAACGTGGGCTCATTTAAAGGGGGCCCGGTTGGGTCCACAGCCCGGTTGGACTCACGGTCTGATTTAGTTTCGGTTCAACTGGTTTGGTCTGTTCGATCCAATCTTAGACCTTTTTTTTGAAATTGGTGTCAAAATTCTCGTTTTGATGAACTCTATCCTAATTTGATATAATATTCGTATTTCTAATATTTCTTATTAAAAACTAATTTATTGGCTAATTACCTACTAATTTAACGGAATTTACAGTGCACACGTATTATTATGTTAAACAATTTATTTAAATATATAAAGTCATTTAATATTTTTATTTATTATTTTTATATAAAAATTTGTTCAGGTGACTATTCTGCAACAACAAAGGCATAATTTCACAAAACATATTATTATTGTTTTAAATTTTATATTTAGGTTCCGCTATTTTACGCTAACATTTATTCAATTTTTTTATTCTCAAGCATCAACTGAAATAAGCTATTTTAATTTTGTGAAATTAAAAAGAAAAAGTAACGAAGTAAAACAAGTTTATTTAGAAAACGAAGGAAAAAAATAAATTAAAGTTCAAATAAATTGGATTAAGTGAAAAACAACAAATAAATTGAATACTCTATGTTTGACCTCAGGCTTGAATCAAACTTCAAACAAGAACTGAAGAAGTACTTCTTTGTTATTTGTTAGTCAATTTTAACATCAATTTATGAACTCATAAGCAATTACTAAAATAATAACTAAAAATGTCTTTTTCGTGATCATGAGCTCAAAACTACGTCCAAAGGCCATAATTAAGAAGGAGTGAAAGTGAATAGAACTAAATCGAGATAAAATATTAATTAGTTGTTATAATTTATTGTTAATAATTTTTTTTTTACTTGTTATATCATTATACCACTTAACAAGTTTATTTTTAATAGTTCATGTTTATTTTTTGTTGTTAATTTGTCGTTGAAATTAACTACGGAGAACCATTTAATTTTTTTACTTAATAACAATATTTTTTAAAATTTGATTTTTTAGATTGAACCAATTTTTGTTTTTTATAAAGAGATAAACAAATTTTAGTTGAAAAAAATTAATTAAAAATATAATTTTTAATTATTTTATATAATTTAATAAATAAATATATTTATTATTTAAATATAATATTATATTAATAAAAAATAAAATTATTTACTATAAAATTTTAATTTATTTAATAAATATTTTAAATAATAAAATTTAATTCAATTCTATAATTTTACTAATTTATTTCAAACATTAGAATTCAATTCAATTTTATACTATTAAAAATTTTTAAACAAGTTGTAAGAAACTTTAAATTCAAATTCTCATAAACTCAATTTTAGTCTACCTCATACTAGTACAGTAGTAGCTTACCAATCCAAACATTACAATAATCCCGTGTGAATTGTCAAGGATACCCTTCAACAAAAATCAATATTATAAGAATACATTATGGGACAAATCAAAATCCCGGTGACATCATATCTAAAGTTCTAACCTTATATTATAATCATAACATTATTATTATAAACATGTATAAAATCACAAGGTGATAAATCAAACAACGTGAGGCTCGTCTAACTTCGATCTCTTCGCCCATATTCTTTTCTCTCCGCTTCTTCACTTTGTCACTACACTCATTCACACTCTTTACTCATAAATTCTTAACTTTGATCTCATTCTGAAGTTAGCTTTTCTCTTCTTCAACCCCAATTCGCTTCGGTACGCCACTTTACCTTTTTTTTTATCTCTTAATTATGAATTATTAATGATTAATAATTATTCACACCTCAAATATTCTACTTACTTCTGTTTCATTAATCATCCTAATCATTTCTTTTTAACTAATCAACAGTTTCTATCCTATATTCTGAATTGTTTGTTAATTTCTAATTTGAATTTGTTGCAGATGGCATCTGCAGTGCTATCCATAGCTACACAGTGTGTTTCTCCCAATGCTTCTTCACTGTCGATTAACGAAACCCACAAGGTACTCCCTTTCTTCAGAAATTGCACCAATACACACATTTTAATAATTAAATTATTTTATTTTATTAAAAATAAGAAAAGAAAATAACTG